>NW_027094095.1:16674878-16709878 GCF_029207755.1 Chamaea fasciata | reverse complement strand
TGTCGGTGAGACTAAACCAAGATTTTTAGGTGGACTTCAGTTATTTTATTTGTTTTATTTTCTGATTCGTAATACCCAAAACTATTTACTAAGGAATTACTTCTGCTGCGCTCCAGTAACACTGACTACAGGTCCACATAAGTCTCTGCGTATTTGAAAGGATGAAGCATGATATTCTATTTCTTACCAAGAGATGCTACTCTCATTTCTTACAGATATAACCCCTGACATTGTGCCATTTACTTTATTAGCATTTATTTTTATAATCTCTTATCCAAGGAAAATATAATCCAGTTAATCAACATCACTGCATTTTGCTTTCTTAGGAATTACATTAATGAAATTCTTACAGTACACTAACAGGGAAGCCAGCACAGCATAGCACTGCTACAGCAGTCCCCACACCCTGCTGGCTTTCACCACAATATTGTACTTTGCTACCAACGTGTTGGCAAGATAAACAGGTTATACACTCCTGTATCAGCTGTACCTAGAGACGCAGGTGACCAAAGGATGACTCATTCAAGCTGGTGAGCTCTGCACCTGTTCTGACACCATCAGGAACCAAACCAATCCATACAGACTGGCATCGCTATGAAACACAACAAGAAGTATGTGAAGCTGCATGTGCAAACAAGGTAAGCACTGGCACACACAACCAGACCAGCAATTTCCCTGCCATAGCAGTGCTCTGGACCACTGGCCAGAGCCAGCGGGAGCCTTAGCAGGAAGGGCTGGCC
Source organism: Chamaea fasciata (assembly GCF_029207755.1). Lineage (NCBI taxonomy): Eukaryota > Metazoa > Chordata > Aves > Passeriformes > Sylviidae > Chamaea > Chamaea fasciata. Next base: position 16,709,138 of record NW_027094095.1, on the reverse strand, counting down.
ACACACTGGCCACAGCAGCCCCCTCCCTCTGGTACCTGCAGAGCCCTCTGCCCACCCAGAGAGGACATCTCTGGATAGGACCTTGCTCTGCATGGGCACATGTACCCCCCTGGACCAGAGCCACTCCCCAGGCTCATGCACCCCCAGGGACCCCTCTACACTGCAGGAGGGCCTCCTTGGTGCCCCTCACAGCCATGACCTTCTTCCTATGGTAGGGAACACGTTTTCACGGTCCCCCTGAATGTGGCAGTGCTCTCAGAATTGTGTATTATACTGATGCACTTGGCTTGTGCCACCAAACTCTATCTTCTCTTCATTATTCTCAGTTTATATATATCTTTAAACAGCCTCTTGTAAAGCTTGTCAAGACTCTGGCACCAGAATGATTTCAAATCTTTTAATCGAGGATTTTTGGGGCGTTTTAATTAATTTATTTCTGACCCACCTGTGGATATCCCACTCTTCTCCTGATCTCTATTAAATATTTAGACACTCTTAAGATAAGCCCTTTTGCCAGTGAGGAAACTGACAGAGTTCAAACAGCAGTGGCCTGTTAACTGAAAGATTATTCATAAGATACCTGAGCTTTAATGACTTTAAAACCAATATTTTTGGTATCATAAATGTGCAGAATTTATCCATTAGAAAAAGATTTATTTGCCTAAAGACTAAAGGACTGAACTTGTAGGTTATGTATGTATCTCACTTTTTTAAAGTTTCCAAGATAGTGATTTCACATCTAGATAGTTAAATCAGGCAGGGGGAGAAATCAGTGAGATTTAAACACTATTTACCAAGCACATTCAGTATGGAAGACTACACAAACTGCATAGAAACAAAAACCTTTCTGAAACACTGAAGAGGTTCTTGCAATCAAATACTTGCTTCTGCCCCTCCTGGCAATGAGAGTGTTATGTACAAACACCATTTTGCACCACCAAGCACAAATGAAAGTTCAATCCTACAAAAACTCCTCCCCTGGAGCAGCTAGGTTCATCCACATTACACTTAAGTGAAAGGAGCCAGAAATGGTTTAGGAGCTTCTCTGCGCTGGTGACAATGTGCTGTCACCCACCTCTGCCGGGGCAATTCACATTTTCTGCAGGGGCTCTGGGGTGGAGGCTCGTGCCCCTCATTTGTTACCACTGAAGCTCCATTGCTTGATTTCTTGCCTTTATAAAATAGATTCGGTTTCTGCTTACATGTGAGGAATTAATTTCTGTCTAGTGCAACACTTGAATATGTTACTAAAAATGTTTTAGCTTTTTAAAACAAAGCTGCTTGTGATCACATTGTGAACTGCAATGATTTCTTTTTTGATTAAGTTGCCATTACTATTTGACTGAATATACAGTTAACATTATTTCTTAAGCAAAATATTTACTAGGGGAAGGCAGATACTATACATACAAGTTTTATTTAATATTATTTGTTTCAGGTGACAGTCTACTTATAATCTAAACCTCACTTTTTTCGTTAGAGAAACTATAGAGAGTATAAAACACAGCATAATAATCTAATCTTCTAAATTGATGTTTCTTTTCTTTAGACTTACAATAGCATGGATCATCTGAAACATTGCTTGCATAAATGTATCATTTGTCACAAGCTAAAAAACTGTCATCATTAAGTTGATTAATCAAATGCTGTTTTAAAAGATGGATTGAAACACAAAACACTCAGTCTAGTGCCATATAATGAAGAGATTAATTTGAGGCACAAGACAACCAATTTAGCATAATTCTATGCTCATGCTTTATTTAGAAAGCCATCAATTAGTGTATTTTTTCCTTGATGTACTATTTTGTCATTCTAAACAGTGTGAAGGCGATTTGCTCCAAAGTCAATTTGCTATCTGTAAACAGAAAGGGTTAGTTAAGCATCTTCATGTTCTGCAATTCTACAAACTGCCATCTTAACATGGAGGGCACAAAGAAAATTAATCATGGGGTAAAATGCACAACGGAGTTACTCCCCTCAGGTTAGCACTAATTTCCTTTCGATAATGTAATTATAGTTCTGGTAGCAGGAGTGACAGTAAGGAAAGTCTCAAAAGCATTTCATTCCTTCATTATCTTGGATCTCTCTTCGTGATTAATACAGTCTATATGCAGACACAAGTCTCTGCCCCAAACAAAGTCACAGAGACACTTAGCTTTTATTGTTTACAAAAGTGAAAAAAAGATTAAATAGTGTGTTAAAGTATCTTTTCCTGGCCCTTAGTTAAAATCACAGGGTTGTGATGGATTAAAAGTATATACAGCACCACCACCTTCCCTTCAAAAACACTTGATATCTCAAGTGCTATTAATAATCAGCATCCGGAAAAATACTATCGTTTCGTCATCAAATCATTCAACAGTGCGGGCATAGTGCAACGAGCTGATCAGTCACGCCAGAGGCCAAGGTTACCCCACAGCGGCCCCGGCGCGCCCCAGGGCTGCCAAGGCCTGGGCCGGGCCGTGCCGCGCCTCCCTCCCGCCGGCCACGGCCCCGCCGGGACCTGCACACGCTTGGGCTTGGGCTCCAAGGCCCCAGCACAGATAACCATCACAGCAGCACCATCTCACACACCGTACAGGCCCACGGACTCCTCCTCACCCGGCTGCGGCAGCTCACTCCATGATGGATCCCGGGCAGAGGCGTTCCCCGCCGCGGGTGATGCTCGCACAGGCAGGCAAGAGGATGCACAGTCTCATCATTACGCCAAATAAGGATTTTTTAAATGTTAACTTATCAAAAATACACTAGAGGAAAAAGAAACAGCGTGGATGTTACCCCCTACTAATGAGGCACTAATGCATAATTATTATAATACACACGCTTCTCTCCACAGAGGAATATTTATAAACACTGAAACAGTTGAGTTTGCACTGGAGTCATACGTACAAATTGTTTTCGCTCCTGCAGTTTGTGGGTTGGGTTTTTTCTTACACTGGTGGCATTTAATGCCTTTCCTAAGACTACATGAAATCATTTAAAATACTGGTGAAACCTGGGCCTTTACTGCTTGCTGCCCTAAATGAGAATATAAAAACACTAGACCTAAAGGCATAACTGTTATTAAAGTATTCAATTACACCAGGTTTGGTTTTCAAGAGCATGAGTTTTAGGAGGGAACAGTAGTGGAGCTATCAGAGGAAAACCTGACATTAGCTGTGACAGAAAGGTGGACAGGAGTCAAAAACAAAAGCTCCAGCAATGCTTTCCACTCCCCATTCTCCCTCTCCCATGCCCAGAAGTTTCTCATGGCAGACACAAGCCAAACCCCCAGATGCTGAACCCCACCGGAGGTAACTCCCACCAGCTAAAGCCCACTCCCCAGGAGGAGCATAGGGGCAGCTGGTTATCACTCTCCTCCTCAGGGCAAAGGAATCTGTGGCTGCCCGCTGGGGTAACCCAATGCCAGATCTTGGACTGTGGCCTTGCTGCCCTGTTCTCCCCAGTTGGGTCAGCAGGGCTGAAAACCCTGCAAGGTGGGTGAGGATCTGCACTGCAGGTGGAGAAGCATTTCTGAAGGCCAGGTGGTGCAGGACAGCGGCAGGAGCAACCTGGGTGTGCTCCACAGCACACCAGAATCACTGGCAAGCCTGCCTGCATCTGGGTGGAGTTTGGGCCCAGCTGCACAGCTAAACAAAAATAAATTTCCATGAACATTTAAATGTTGCTGAATGATGCCAGTAAAGTACCCAAGCCAGATCCAGGAGAGTAGACCTAGCTAGACAGAGAAGACAGGGTTGCATGTCAATTAAAGCTGAATATCAATAAATTGCAGTGTATATTAAAGATGAAGACAGACACCCATCCTGCATGCCAGTGCAGCCATCCTCTGTACCTGAAATTTATAATGAAGTTCTCCATAATAAAAGCCAAACTCATTTAACTGGGTTTAGCTTATGGACCACACTAAATAATATTAACTAGGAAAACATATCAAGGGGAGTGAAACTAGGGATACACAAAGCTCTTGTGGAAATGTAAAATATTAAACCGCTATATGTTTTTCTGCTGCCTAGATGTGCTGTACTTGAGGAAACATTCTCCATCACCTTGACAGCATGCTTCCTTTCTGTATACTGAAGTTTATTTACCTGAATTATTAATGCTGCTTTTGTTTGTAGCTATATCTTAATTTTCTTCTTTTCATTCACCTGTCATGATTGTTTTGATTCACATCCCAGAATGATGCACAAAATATTTCCTTTGGAAACACTGTAGTGTCACCAATATTTTTGCTCTGTTAACAGATTATTCTGTCTTCACAGTAAAACCAGATCATATCTTTTTTTTTTTTCATGAAGACTGTCAATCATTGAGATTATGCTTTAAATGTATTGAGCGGATAAAAGATAGAATTTAAACTACATATCATATGTCAGCAGAGAACACCAAGTGCCCTGCAAATAGGGAAAGCACACAATTCTCTCCTTCTAAATGAAAAATATGCCCACAGCGGCAAATGAGATATCCTCAAACAATTAGTAAAGATCATGACAAAATTTATTTTGCATATGATGTGAAGTAATGCCGCTGCAGTACTATATTTATTATTTGTAGAAAGAAGTAGAACTAAACCCTGTCGATTTTATTATACATTCAGTCTTATTTGTTGTTTCTTCCGCCTAGGCTAAGATTCTGGAGAGCAGAAAGGTACATTTATGTTTAAATGGTATTGTTTTATACATTAAGAGCCAATAAAAGTGGAGGTGAAGGACCGCAGTAATTAAAGAAATGTCAAATGAATGTCCACAAATTATATAATGGAGGAAGAAAAGAAAAAAATAATGACGCTATAGAGAGAGAATAGAATAGAACATTTTTTAAAAGAAATATCACTAAAGTTCCTCTTCGGGGTACAGAGTAGAAAGAGCATTTTACTCATCTAGGAGTTACCTGGATTTTTTTTTTCTTCCACACCCCTTTTTTTCAACTACAATGTCTAACCAACTGGTATACAAAATTCAAAAAGATTCTCCTGAACACACAATATGGAGACACCATATGTACAAACAGCACACAATTTCAAACAGACTAGGCTCATTGGAAAAAAACTTTTTTTTTATTTGCCTTTGATTTCTTTCAGAAGGATAAAATGAAAGGGACAGTGATACATATTTTAAGCCCTGTGAATTCACAATGGGGCTTTAGAATAAAGAGGTAAAAACCTTTGAACTAAACAAAGGTCCATCACAGTGCACTTCTTTTTCACATGCACCTTATAAAGAAAATTATGCCAGTGAGAGGGCCCAGCTGGCTCTTGCCACTACACCTCTCGTCCACAACACCCCAGCATCCTTCCCAGCTCCTATCAATCTCCTGTATGCCATGTCATTGACTCCTCTTGGACCTGATCTCTTATCTCATAGAGATGGTTTTTTAGTGGAATGCCCTGTGAAAGTATCCACTCATGAGCTTACATCTGAGTGTCTCTTTGTACTAAGCAAAGCCTGTAGTCTAGCAGGTTGCATTAACTTGATTAAAGTAGGACCATAGACAGTTACTTAGGCTCTTACTTTGCTCTTAGATTAAAGACGAGGAGGCTTCTTTCTCTCAAGGATTTTTTTCAAAACTGCAACTTTCAAAAGGGTCAGCAAAAGACAAAATGCTCTTATAACAGAAGGAAAGAAGCTTTTATAACAAATGATTTCTAATTGCTCCTTTGTTCCAAAAAAAGGCAGCAGTTATACCAGCTGAAACATAGCAATCCATCAGCATTTCTTGATGGAAAACCTTTACATAGGGCTGCAAAGAAAGAGCTACGTTCCAGTAATTTCAAAAACATTATTTCCTTGTAAATAACACCTTACTTAATCCACTTAAATCCAGAACATAAGCACATATTGACTGGCTGTGCATAATAGCCTGTTTTCACTAGTGGACCATAGAGCTGCTTGTGCATTTCCTCCATTTCAGCTAAAAGAAGCAGAATAGGGAAAATGGTCTGCCATGGGCCTTGCCCCCATGTATAACATTTTACATTCCATAACAAATAAATTTCAGTAATGAATCAGTGGGCTAGATTCTGGTCTAATGCCATGGACTGGATTACTTCAATGTTACAAATGCACAAGGGACATGAACAAAAATCAACCAGGCTCACATTTGCAGTAGATAACTGCTAAAAACATCACTGGCTTTGGGAAAAAAAATTGCTTTTCATGCTTAACTGCTAAATTGGACAACAATTCTGCAGAATGGATTTATATACTTTTCAGACACATTCTACTAATTAGCAGAGTAGTAATTTTAGATTTTCTGTAAACACAGTGTGCAAGTGTGCACCTGTTACCTGCATTCATGTACGTGTCCAAATCAATCTTCTTATTTCTAGGTGAGGCTCAAAGTTCATTCAGCCACCACCACAGCAGTGCTCCTGCTCAGGCCACACAGCACTCTCTGCACCACTCCAGTTACAAGCTGGGCTTTGAGGGTGCTTTGCTTTTACTGTGGATGCCAGAAATAATCACGAGCCTGAGACTACTGCTACAAAGCTGGGAAAGAGTTTTAAGTCCCAGCCTAGTGTAAATAAATATGTATGTGGATAATTTGGACAGAAGAGAAAGAAAGGGGTTTGGGAGGTGCACGGTCTGGGATCTGCAGAGAGGTAAAGCTTATCATCAGTGCCATGCTCTGCAGGAAGGTGCTGCATCTCACTGGTCTTTAGCTAAGGGTGCCAGGAGATGTGGGTTCAATTCTCACATGTTTTTTGTTACAATACCAGTAGGGAGATTTCAAAAGGTGGATGGATGGATGAGGACACGGAAATCCTAACTTTGAAGACCCCAAGTACCTGACACTTAAAAGATGCATTTGTCTTAAAATTGTGATGGAGGCAGAGCCAGCAGAGGGAATGCTGGATAAGGCCCCCTCTTACTCCTGTGGTATGGAGTCGTCTTCACTCTCACAGGCTCAGTTGGCTCTCTGCTTGGCAGACCACCTCTACCAGCACCCTAAGGTGCTACCATATCTTCAGAATCCTCCTCTATCAAGAGGATGGAATAATCCTCATTACAGTCATTCATCCTGCCTTGCCCCACGTGAAAGGTCCCTTGGCACCCCTGCCCTTTGCTAAGCTGGCACAGCAGCCTCACTCCCTTCCCTCTGGAAATAGGGAAGGTGAATTTCTGGGACAGGAGCTATGTAGCTCCTCTGTAAAGTGCTGCAAACCTTTGTTAAAATAGGAATAATCATTAGTGTTAGATTATAATGTTATAATCTAAGCAACGCGACAGCTCATGGCACTTCTTTGGAAAAAAAAAAAAAAAGGCAAAGAGAAAACTATTTTCCCCTTGGGGAAAAAAATTCCAGAACATTGATTACTCTTAAAGGGACCCGCTCTACTTACCTTTGAGGACACCCATTGATCTCAAATCTGTTTTCCCTCGCAGGCAAAAAAAGATAAGTATTCTCTTGACATTCTCCTTTCTTCAGTAGACTCGGCTAACGGGGATACTTTTATTTCAAATATGCATGTAGCTATGATGTGCTCTGGACTCAGTTTATGCCTCTCTGCATGTGTACAATGGCGCTTTGAGAAATAGCCTTTCTTTCTATCCAGGTGTGCAGAGAGAATGATGACAACAGTGTTCTCTTTGCTACTCACAGGACTTCTGTTTGTGACTGAGAGCCCACATATGCTCAGAGAGAGAAAAAAAAAGTGAAACTGATTTGAGGAAATCAGTTCAAGTGGCACCAGCTTTTCTGGGATCTCTAAGGCTGAGGGTATCAAGGGTGCTGGCTAAGGTCCAAATTAGCAATGAAACACAAATATCACAATATTGATAAATACAGAGCCTTACTTGACAAAAAACAACAACAAAACAAAGAATACACACATCAAAATAAAAACGACAACAGGAAGAAGAATGTACAAACTTACATATTTAGTTATGGGATTCTTTTCAAAACATTGCTAGCAAAGCAAGATTTCTATCACAACCAAAAGTCCTATCTTTAGTTAGTCTTTTGGTGATTCAACTGCTCCCAAATTCATCAAAGAGGGGCTATGTCCACAGGAATTCTGACAAAGGGGCCCCACATTTTTGGGATGATTATGCACATTCAACTTGAAGAAACTTACAACACTGGTGACAGACTAAGATAGACATCTCTAAGAACACCCTGAAAAGGGAAAGCTAGTGTAAGAGAGTGCATGAGAGAAAGAGAGTATGATATAAGTATTTACTCATATGAGTAAAAAGAAGAAAATTATACCTGGCAGTATGGAGGTCCCTGGTGTCAGGACTGAAGCTGCTTGTTTTCCCTCCTTTCTTTGTACTTCTTTCTTTCAACATCTGTAGATCCCAAAGCTATACAGGAGAACCTATACTGACTGATTCTCATGGAGTCTTCTTAGATGCACATATGCTAAAAAAAAGGCTCTGTAAACTAAAAGCATTGTTTGGGGCAGTACCATCAGAAGTTAAAAAGGATTAATGCTGGGCTGAGCCAGTGGAGCAATAGATGCCCTCTCCCACAAACACAAGGGAGGTGCCAGAGATCCAATACCTCAGAAATCCCACATAGAAAAGGATCATCCATAGTTACCACCAGCTCTTTGTAGCTTTCTGAGCTTGCCCACAGAGGGAGACTTATTGAGCATATTCAGAAGGCAAAATGCCCAATGGTGCGTTCCTGTCCCATACCTATTACAGGGTAACAATCCCTGAAGGGGCAAAAGACAGAAGCAGACTCATTCAGGAGCATTTAAATTGACTTCTGATCAAGCCCATTTATCTTCTTTAATAACTGCTAACAGCTCCCACCTGACTCGCTCAAGGCACCCTAGGACAACCTTGCTGTTTAACTCCTGCAGCTTCATATTGATCTTCTGTTTCAGCAGCTGGGCTGTGAGTCAGTGCATTGCCTGGCTGTACACAGGTTGCTCTGTGTTACAACCATTCCCATAAGGAGAGCTCCTGAACCAGTGGTGGATTGTGAATACGAAGCCCGGGGGCTGGCCAGGGACATTAAGGACATTAAGGTGATGTCCTGAGGCCTTAATGAGAGCCTGCCTCAGGCCCTACTCTGGACAGAATATTGGCCCTTCTGGTGAGGGATGTGGAAGTCCAGTTCCCCAGGTCTTGTTCCCAGTCTCCTTCAAAGCCTCCAACTTTGCACCTAAGGCAAATCCTAAGTACACATGAACTCACTCAAATATACCAGCCATGGTCTTTCTCCGGACACTTTAAGTACCTGGTCAAGAATGGGTTAGTGATTGCAGGCACCTTCAGCTTTCTTCCTCCCAGAGCTGGTATCTACAGCCAACCAACCTTCCGCTGAGTCACCCCACCACATACTTGGAAAATGCTCCCATTATCCAAGAGCTCCAGCAACATCCCGGAGCTAGGGAAGGTGCTTCTGCAGCCAAGGAGCCCATGAAGAGAATGTGCACAGAGCTGGAGGACAATTTGGGCTGGAAAGTGATTACTTCACCCAATCCCACTCCACCAGAACAGGGGCAGCCCAGGTCCTGTTGCACCTTCTACAAGACTGCTCTTATCTGCTGCCATGAAATTTAGCCAGACCTAGGCGCTTTTTAAGGAAAAAAAAAAAAAAAACAAACAACAAAAAAACAAAAAAACTTTTGTAGCTATATAATTCACCTATTCATTTTAGCTTTCACACCTTCCTGCCTGCATTTGCTGTGAAAGCAGCAGAGCTGGTGCACATCGTTTTAGTGAATTGGTTGCCCAGGTTTTATTTTAGTCTGAAAGCAAAATGATGATATACACATATGTGTAATGTAGCACAAAGGCATGTTTACTGAAGCATGCCACCATGATGCTCCAGTTAAAAAAAAAAAAAAAAAAAAAAAAAAAAAAAAAAACCAAAACAAGCAATAAATCTGTTTCATCCCCAGCCATACATTAGAAACTATATCTAGCTGCTGTTTAGATCATGACCAGCACAGCATTTTTGGGTAAATACAGCTTTGCCTTACAGTCCTTTGATGTGTCTCCACAGCAGTGGATGGCTAGGGGTTAAAAAATGTGCCTGCACGTGCATTGTTTGTGTGTGTATGTGTCTGTGTGTCAGCAGGCTTGCTACAGGCTTTAAATAATATTTTCTAACATTTCTTCGAAATTTCCTTAATTTACAGTCACTGAGAATGAGGTTTCAAAGCAAACATTAAGAGTGAAGCTGTTCCTCAACAGACACTCATGTAAATATGTTACTTTAAAAAGAAAAAAACCCCAGCCCTTTCCATCTCTACCAGTGAAATGGCTACAAATGGGCTGCCATTAACTTTTGTTACTTGAGTAGGTGCCTGTAAAGGGCCAGGTGGTGTTTATGCAGATGAATGAGCATGTTACAATGTGTTCTTCCTTTTGGATAAAACATTAGCGTATCAGATGTGACAAATCAGATGTTCATCTTCCGCACTTCTGCATTATTTTACATTGAGAATTAGATAATGTGCTGGCTTAGCTTTTTACTTCGTGGTTTTTTTCCCCCCTTCTTCTCCTCAAGAATAATTTTATACATAAAGTTCTTCCAACACTCTGCATAATCATAGTCTCACCGTATGTCTAACCAGCAAGGTATTATGGTAATTGTGTATTTCCAGGTAGCGGGCTTTGCATCAGATGGAAGTGAACATTGTTTAACACACTGCATAATTATTGTGAAATGGAAATAATGGACCTACATGTTCAGGGTTTTTTAATTCTGTTTCCCTACCAGAACTGCAGATAATTCTTGTGTCTCCAGCAGCAGCAGCAGCAAGTTAAATATTAGAATGTCTTACAACCAGGGTATGCAAATAATTGAATCATCAGTTCAGTGGCTAAACCGAAAAAAATAACCTTTCATTTTAAGTGGACAAGAAGGTATTTGGGTTGCATAAGAAGAAGAAATAAATAGTTTTTTGTGCTTATGACTGGTTCAGCTGTATTTAGCCAAATCTGGTGTCAAAACATGATCCTTAGATCTAAAAAATCAGAACTTTTAACTTAAAAAAAATTCAAAAGCTGTTTTATTTATGTCATTTTGTCTATTTTTTTCTGTCTAAAAATATTTGAAGATTTCAGTCTCAGCCATCAGGAAGCGGCATTTTTAATGAACAGATTACGTGCCTGAGATATCTCACTTCACTCTGATTCAAATGTTCAAAATTAATTTCAAGTCTCTCTGACAACTGGACCACAACTGTCCTTCCATTTTTATGTTACTTCTTTACTCTGTCAAATCAGGGCAGTTTTCCACTTTGAGGAAGTTGAATATATTCAGCAAATGACATAGTCGTGGCCCATATGCCCTGTGTATTTTGCTATTAATTTCCCTCAAAGAATTGATATCTGCATAGTTACTCTGCCCTGGTCTTAAGCCCTTCATAGACCTAATTCTTTTCTTTACCAGAAGCATAAGCCAGTCTAGGCGGAAAACTGAGGATCCACAATTCCTTGTGCTGGACAAGTATTATAACAGTGCCCAGCATAGCTAAATCCGGGTACATTCCAGATGTGGGGCGAAATCCATACCACGCAAATTCAGTGGGTGGGAACAATAAATTGGTGGCTGATTGCACTAAAAACACCAATTGTGAGTACAAGACCAGGGGTTTGTACTTGTCTACCTGTGTAAGAGCTCAGCAGACCCCATGGTTGCAGAAACTCTTTGCTGCATATGGGTTTCCCAAGCACTGCCTGTGGGAGATGAGCACCAATGGGATGCTGCAGGGAGGGCTGCACAGCAGAGCCGCCATGAAGGCTTTGTAGGGGAAAGACAGACCAGGCTCTCCTTACACCACAGAAACCTTTTCTTGGCAGAAAGGTGAGTCCCTCCAGGGGCTGAGAATGCCTCAACTTGCCCAGGGTCTGGCTTCACCCCACTGCAAACAAATAATGGGACGAGAAAAATTCTACCAGGGTGAGGTACTTGTTTTTTAGTATTAAATAGATGCATTTATAGTTTACCAAGCTTCACTTTATTTGAGTGACACCAACAGAATACACAACTACTCGAGTTAAATGCACAGCTCATTTCTGTCTACATCTTGTAGGCAGCATGTTCAAATGTATTCAAAATCAAGGCTGCAAAAGAATTTCTCATCATCAAAGACAGCAGCTTTAGTTCCCATAATTGTGTTGTTTTGTCCAAGGCTGAGAGGATAAAACCGTGCTGCTGGGGGACAGCAGTCACAGTACCTGTGTGGTCTCACTTCATGTGTCACACAGCCAGTCCCAGCGCAACTGCTGCATGTGGCTCCATAAGGATAACTTAAATTTAACTTTTGGTTGCACAGGAGCCTCAACACATCCTGAAAGCCACAAGCTGTTAGCTGGTCCTTGGTTTGGCCACCCTAGTCTCAGGAGCTGGTATTGGGCACCCTGTGGCTCTTATCAGCTTCAGATCGATTTACAAAGCGTTGATTTGATCTCCCTGGTGAAATTACAGGAAAAAAAAAACTCTAGCCAAACCGTTGCTAATATGACAGCCTAAAACTGGACTCCAGTTTGGGTGGGACTTTTCACTAGGAGCTACACATTTTCAACCAGGTGAGGATGTCCCTCTAAATTTCCTGGTCTCTCCAGTATGTCAGATGCAGGAGATGCACACTGAGTGACAGCATGGGGGCAAGCACAGAGGTGTCTGTGCAGTTGCAGGCTGGGGGACTTATCAGCAGTGTCTCTCACATCTCTGGGACCCTGCACAGGCCAGCACCTAGAAGGATGGCCAACACAGACATCTCTGTTCTCTCCAAAGGGGTCCTTCACATCCTAAGGATTCTGAGGAGTAAATCCTCCTTTACTTGCATGTGCGTTGACAGGGCAAGGCAAGTAGCATCACCCTTGACTGGACATTTCTTCTACAGCCTCATTCTGTCTGGGCTGCACATTTGCTTGCTCCCTGCCTTCTTCTGGCATTAGTAAGAGAAGGTTTTGCACATCCACTGCTCTCTGATCTAGCCCTGTCCCCAGCACCCAGCTCAAATAAACACGAGAGGAAAAGCTCATCCCATGTTCCTTACCTGGAGAAGACCCTCCCTCCAGGTATCTCAGTACTCCATGGCTAAGGTTCTTCTTGGGGACGGAAGTGACCATGTTCGGTTTCATCAGTACCAATGACCTCCTCACCTCTATGAACATGTCCAGAAAATACGGACAGGGGCAATCATGTCCTCATCTCACACCCAAAACTAAAATTTTACATCAAAGCACAGCCTCACCAACACAGGTGTTATTTGCTGTTTAGGGAATCTTACTGCAAAAGACTAATAGTTATTTTACTCTACAAAGAGCATTGCCACAATGTGGGCCAGGAGGTTTTTTCCTATTTCATGTGAACCTGGCAGCAGCACTCTGTTTTCAACCTACTTAAAGGAAGCACTGCTAGGGAAAATATAACTAATGAAAAACAGCCATCATTTTATCTTCCTGTACATCATTGTGTTGGTTTTATTAAAAAAAAAAAAAAAGAAAAAAGAAAAAGAAATAAAAGAAATCAAACAATAAGAGTTATCAATCCCCATCCATGACTTACTCAGATTTGATTTAACACTGCAGGTCTCAGCATGTATAACTCTGATTTCTGCTAACTGGTCTCAGTCTAGTATTTTCACACCTTTTTTGTACTAAATGCTTACAACTGGTCACTCCACTAGAAACTGTCACCATGACACCTTTATTTAGAATTTTAACAACACAGAAAGCACCAGAAATGAATCTCAAAATAATAATCTTTTATTGTTTGCAATGCAATAAATTCCTGCAAATGCATCCCATTATCTTTTTATACAATTAAACACATAATGCCTAACTGTTAAGGTATCAGCCCAGCTGGGTACAGATGCAGTCTGCTGCCAGTCTGAACAGACCTCGGCCGTCTTTTAATAATTACCCGAATAAAAGAAAAATGATGAAGTGCTGTAGTTTGCTCATCCAAACTGGTAAAAAGCTGTTTGCAAAGAATAACTACAAGGGGAGTGAGACACAGGGCTTTGCTAATAAATAATTCTCAGAAATATCAGTTCTCAATTTACTACTTGTACACCATGGGCCAGTCAAAACTTGCCGGATGAGCCAATTTGCCACAGCTCTTGTTTTGAGTCTTTGTGAAGCTGCTGCATGAGCACAGTGGGGGCTGCTTGCATCTATCCCTGGAGTCAATCAGTGGGCCTTTGTTTCCTGCTGGTCAAAAATATCAGGTGGCTCTGAGAGTCTAATTATCAATGAAAAATTAAATTCAGTATAGGAGCATGGCCAGGAGTTGCCCCCTGCGCTCTGCCCTCGTTCATGGGGTGTGAGTATCAAGATATTTGTTATAATTCAAAATGCATTCAGGCCAAATTGGGAACTTCAGGGGTGGGGAAGACAGAAACCTAAATGTGAAAACAAGAGTTGAGAACCTCACAGGCAAATCAGCAAATTTCTCCTTCTACGCCCTTAGCAAATGGGGTGTGCAGCTCTAATTATGCAAAGAGCTTTCTCCAAGGCACCACCCATCAGGGATTTCTCATTGGGAATAGATTAAGCCAAGTATATACCTATGTGACTCCCTGACTTTCTGGCCTTGGGGAAGTTTGTAAGTTGAATACACTGCCAAGTCAAGGTCTGACTCTCTCAGAACTGGAACAGGCAGAAGCAGAGACAGTGGTCAGGGCACAGAGATGAAACCCCTCAGAGGAGCTTTTCTGCTCAGAGACACCTGTTCAGCATTGCAAATCAGAGAAACCAGAAGCCAATGTAAAAAATCTCTGGATGAGACATTATGAGTAGAGGACAAGACAAAGCCACTAAGAAATAGTTAGTACAGAGTGAACAGGTATGGGTGTAATGTCCATCCATCTCCCATTCAACATGAGAGAGAAACCAGGGATCTCAGATGCTTTGCCATGGAGCAGGTCTGGGCTCCTGCTTACACTGGCCTTTCTAGTTACTTGAGTTGTAAGTCAATCCAGATAAACACCCCTGAACATGGCAGAACAGGTATTTCTTTACCTGTTGATTGTCTAGTAGTAGTCTTCCTAGTGAAAATCTTGTGATTTTCCACAAGGGATGAATCCACTTCCTAAAAGGACAATAACCACTGAAGCAGAAAGAGAGGCATAACACAGATCTGTGGGAGCTAATAGAAGGCATTGTCTCTGCTTCTTCCCTGGCCCATCATTGTCCTTTCTTTTGAACACATATACGAAATGCTCCCACCTCTCCAGGTCACGAGTGAGATATCATTTAGAAGGCTGTCCTCACCCTCAGATGGGAGGGGCTGCACACAGCCCCAGGAAGGACCCCTCCCAAGGCACTCCCACCAACACCATCACACTGAACCTGACCTTCTCCCTTCACTGATATTCTTGGTAAATGTCATGTTGTACCCAAAAAAGAAAGCACACACTATTCATGCCTCTGTCTATGCACGTACCCTATGTTGCACTTCTTTTGATTACAAGATATTTGGTTTTCCTTAGGGAAGCTGATGTATCAGGAGTATAGGATCCTGGGACAGAAGGTCTTACAAGAGCAAACAGCAGAAGAAACAAACATGGTGCTGATGAGCAGCAGTACAAACAGAGCTGTATCAAAGTATTGCAACTCTTGAGGGTCTAAAACCATTATTTACAGCAGCATAGCAAAGAACTGTGCCAGCAAACTTCAGGTAGCTAAAAACTTTTTCTGTCAGTGTGATTTCTCCTCACAAAATGCATGGGAAAAAGAGATAATTGTTTCACAAAAATGTTTCTTGCTCAAGAAAAGAAGACAGATCTGTAGCACTCACTTCACATGTAAATATGTTAAATTAGTCCAGATTAGCTTTCCTCTGTGCCTGGGCACTAGATGTCCTTGTCCCCTCTGTGCCTTTCTTTTTCTGCAAGAAAATTTTTAATGTTTATCTAAAACACCTTCAATCTGCAAGCCTTCCTAGTTACACACCTGGAAATCCCTTCCTGTTCCTCCATCCTTGATGTACAAGATGAAGTATGGCAACTGCTCAGAACTCTCTGTCCTTAGAGCTTTTCTAGAAGCAACTTACCCAAAGGAGAAAGTTGACCACCTAGGCACCAAGCAGAGCACTCTCCTTCACAGGGGATTTTGACTAGCAGAATACTATGCACTCTTAATAATTCGGATTAGCCATGTGGGTTAGACACTAATTTTTGCTATAAAGCCCTTGGAACTGCATTATAAACACACAGCAGATCAGAGTGGTGGAAGGGTAGAAGTGGTTGAATAGGAGGTTCTTTTACATTCACAGTTTAATTACAATTCCTGGTTGCCTCTCCTCTCACTGGGAGTTCAGTGGCAAACATTAAAGGCCTTCTGCAACACAGGAAAACCCAGTCCTACAGACTTCACTTGCACACTGCTGTCACAGGGCTGTTCCACAATTAAAGGATATTCACACAAGTAAGGGATGATGAGTGTACAGAAGCACTGCAGCATCAGCTCCAAAGCTGGCTCCTGCCCCGGCAGGATCTGCTGACAGTTCATCCCCCTGTGCCTCCTCTCTGCACTGGCTGCTCTTCTCAGGAATTGCAATCTTGGACTTCACCAGCCAAATCTGGCCAGGTTAATATGGATAAAGTTGTTCTTACAGCAGGAAAAAACTACCAGAAAAATGTTTTGAACAAATGTGTTTCAAGATTTTCAGCCTTTCTGCCATAAAAACTAAAACACCTCAAGACAGTTTTAAATGCTGTTTAAGGTTGCATCATACATTTTTACATCATAAATTATTAAGTGACTTAATGGACAATGCATTAGAAGGAAAACAGGCAAATTACAGAATAATTTAACTGTTGCAAAGAAACAGAGCAACTTGCAGGACGTAAAACACTCTATTTCGACACAGAATGCCTGAAGCTAAAGCAATTAAGGCTGCAAAATATTGCCGGCTGACATGATGTGTATGTAAATTTGTCATTCATTGGCAAGGGTTTGTAACAATCACAGTAATGTGCACAATAAAACAACCATGTGGTATAAAATGCTTTCTGCTAAGAGTACTTGGAAAATGGTGCTTATGTATCATTTAAGCATATCGCTATTATACATACAGTGGTAGTTTATTACAAAAGATCCCACTTCAATACTGTAACTCAAACAAAGACAGCCCTTTGAAATATTATTTACCATTGTTTGTGTACAGGATCATGAAGAAAATATTTTTTAAGTTCCTTTTTAGACCTACTGCTGCTACTGCAAGATCTTCATCAGAGATTCAAATTCTAGTGAATCAACCCCTCCAGACTAGTTTTTAAAAGCTCACAAACTCCCTGTACTTTGCCAGGAGAGCTAGTAAAGAAAAAGATGCCTCAATAATGCCAATACTTATATGGCTGAGTCCATTATTTTATGTGAAAGTGAGAGCAGTAAAAGAGGCAATGAGACCTTTTGAGCCCCCATGAAAAGCCGAAGATTTTACTATTGGTCTTTCTGATCTGTACATCTGTACAAGCTGCCAACTCAAGGACAAGGGAAGGCCCACAGTGCCGAGGGCAAACCCAACTCTTTGGGCATCTGTGCTCCTCCCCAGAGGTGGTGGAACGCAGGAGTCCTTTGTTCACTGAGACCTTTGTAACAGGGCAGGTAACACCTTACAGCTTCTGCTATGACCTCATCAAGGAAATAAAAATGCAATCCTGGGGAACCTAGGGTCCATCTCAAGCCCTTTATTACATAAAGAAGGGGGAAAAAACAAAGAGAGGACACTGGAGGAGTCTCAGATCCCCTCAGACAGTTTTCCCATGTCCCAAAAGTGCTGCTGCCGCTTTCCAGCTCTCTCCACTCCTGGCACCAGGAGGGCACCTCGGGCTGCCTGGGACATGCTTGCACACTCCATCACTCCTTACAGGCAGACAGACAGTATGGGTAACCAGCAGATTAAAAATACAGGAGACAGACCCTGATATAAACAAACATGACACCCCACATAAGGAGCCCTGGATTTCTCCATGGACCTAATGGGTCCATGGAGGTGGCAGGGTTCCTCATTTCAGCTCATTTTGACCTGATGCATATCCTGGCAGCACAGCCTCACACTGCAAACCTGGCTTGATCCTCCCAGCTAGACCAGGGCTCCTCAACAACAGGAGACAGCTGAGAGCAAGCCCTTCTCCAACCAAACCTCCCCATGTGTCTCTGCAAAGTTGTCCTAAATTACATCCTTCCTTCCAGCACTTAGATACCTTCATCCTGTTTTATCTCACTGCCCGAAAAAATCTCTTCAGAAACAGGGAGGACAGGATTGGTTTTCCTGTTAAATCTCTTGTCCTCAGCTGGCTTATCTTAATATCTTATAGGTGAGACCACTGACCAGAAGTGGACCTTGGCATGGAAGGACCATAAGTGAAGTCTTGTCAGAAACACTAAGAGTTCTCTGGAGCAAAGGCAGCTTGGTTCCCAGTGACACCTTGAGTTCCACTATTACGCCCCAGCCCAGGTAAAGGAATTTTTCCAAATTGCCACATGCCACCTCCAGACCTTCAGCTGCTTTTGTTTTTCCCAGCAATTTTGCTGATTAGGAGAATTATGCTCCCACACTTTAGATACGATTTAAGAGACACCTTTTTTTTTTGGAATGCAACAAACTTATGTTTTAAATTTCTGCTCTAGGCCACATTTCAGGAAACCATCCAAAAGACTACAATAAGCCTTCAATGAAGTGAACATGGGATTTTCCCAAGACAGCATTTTAACACCATGCCTATTGTCTTTGAACATCCCATTTGTGACCTATAGAAAAGGAGCAGATACCCCAAAGGGTGGTGCTTTTTGACAGGCAAGATTGAGGTGTGCAGCCCCCTGGGATGCCCCTTTCCCTGCACTGCATCCTGACAAATACACCCTGATGAGGACAGTGACAAGACAGTGACATTGCAGAAGGAATTTGAGGCAACTGAATTCCACTGTAGGCTGCCAGCAGAGACTGAAGACAGCATCTCCTGCCTTCCCACCAAAACACCACGTTCAGCCAATAATAAACCCTACAGTACAGCTGCTCAGGACTAGCCTCTTCCTCTGGGCCTCTGGGCAGCTGTCACTACAAAATCAGCATTTTCAAATGCTGTGCCTGGGCAACTCCTGGAAATGACAATGCTGTAGCAGTTTCTTCGTACGTTATCTCTTTCTCACCCAACATCTTCACCCATTCTTTTCAAGTCCCTGCCTTGTACTTTGATCCCGAAGGGTAGGAGAAAGGCTGAGGGAAGAGGGTGAATTTTAAACCACCTCTCCATATAAATAGAATAGGTTATGCATTCCTTTCTGAAGTACGGTATTAATCCCAATTGTGCCATAAAATATATATGACTCACTTGAGCCTTGTTCTCTGGTGAGTTATGAACTATTATGTCACTCATGGGATAAGTATTATGTCTCTTAAGAGACTATCACCTTTCCTCTACTTCATAATATAAAACTTCATTGAAACCTGCCGTGCCTGATATAAGCAACTTCAAGTCACACACATTAAACCCTTTTTCTTTTACAGCTCCATTCATTTAGCTGATATTCACATCAGGATGAGTTCTTTCAGATGCAGCATAAGCATAAATTAGTATGTAAGAGAAGTAGTCATTTAGCAGAATTTTTTCTTTAATAAATCTGGTGATATTTATATTTCATCACAGAGCAGAAAGATTTTTTTTACACATTTAAAGATTTATTCCTGTAGTAAGTATCCAATTAATAGGGCTTTAGCATGCAGACAGGATTTGTATTTATGCTGAAGAAAATATGTTCTCATTATACTTTTATTCTCATGTTAGATTTATTGTGGGTTCCACTATAATTTATTTTAGTAGCTCAGTTTTCTAATTCTTTATATTTACATGTCTTTTCTAACAAAAATAATAATACATAAATAATACCTGACAACACTTTGCAGATTTTCACTATTTGTATGCTTCAAATCTCCAAGCATCTTGGAATGGAAATGCTGTGAACTACAAAGGAAATCTCTATGTGATCTCTATTACATGAAAAATTATCATTTTTATATCCTCTTCACTCTGCCAAGTTCTTTCCAAGTTTCTGTTTGCAATGCATGAAAGTAGGCAAGCAGTGGTAGCAAACCCAAGTAGGAATACTCACTACATACACTTATATTTTCAATGTGTTGCTGCAATTAGCAGTGTCAGAGGACAACTTGCTGCATTGCAGCAGAGAGCTATTTCCTATTTACTGTCACATATATTTTTCCATAGGCTTGCTGGCTTGCTCCTGTGGGATTTATGATAACACAGTCCTACCACTGCTATCCTGCAAACCACTGCCAAGAACAATGTTCAGTCAATAACACTTGGCCTAGTCTCTAACCCAGCCTTTCTGCTGCTGTGGAGTGGGATGGGAGCTTGAGACTAAAGTGGGACCAGCCTCACAGTCACCTGCCAACATTTCCAGCATGAGAAGATCTTATGCTGAGCAGGTTTCCACCCATGCTGCATCTCCTAATGGAAACACTCCTATAGGGTACTGTACAGCAGCTTCCCTGAGCCTGTGCTGTGTAAGACAGATGTTTTGTGCAGCCCATCCCGAGCTTTAGGCCCAGCACCAATCCCAGCAGCGCAGACTGACAGCAGTCAGGCAGGGCACAGGCAGTGTGTGGCTGGAGAAGCCAGCTGAGTTACACTGCAAACATAACACTGCATGTAAGAGCCAAATCTGGCCAAGTGCTGTTGCAGTAGATGTTGCTTTCATTTTGCAGTGTACCCTCTGCTGGGAAAAAAAAAATTACTTTGTGTTAGATATCACATCTAATCATTCCTGTTGGGCTGGCCCAGAGAAATGTGAACAGTGCATTGTCAGTGCTAATTGGGGTGTCCATGCTCTGCAGTAGATTTGGGATACAACACCCAAGACTGGGGAAGTTAAGCATGCTTTCGAGTACTGCACTGTAATGAGCTTAGTCTCCATGGGAGAGGCACGGCTTTGCTACACACACTTTGTGCTGCATTGCCCAAGCCACACACCAATGTGCTGGTTAAGGCAGGCTGCCCGTGGCCACCACCCGTGGCCAGGAAAGGTGAGAAGGGTTCCCAAGGCATGCTGCCGAATGCTTGGCAAAACAGACTGAGGTGGAGAGAGAAGGAAAGAGAAAGAGGGAAAGGAGAAAGGGAGGAAAGTAAAGGGGGAAGAAAGACTGCTGAAGAGGGAAATAAATAAAAAGTTGCCAGTGTGCTTACCTTGCTTCCCACTGTTTAGGCAGAAAAGCTCACTAGTTTTTAGACTCACGTGATACAATATGGATCGAGCTGTCACTGCCTGTACTGGATCTCCATTGGAGACACATGCTTTGCTGCTTTTTACACAGACCCCATCATGTTTCTGAAGAAATTATTTCAGAATTTCTGGTCCAGAAAAAGTACAATATTTTGGTATAGGGACAGTGATGGTACTTGAATCCACAGTTCAGATTTGCCAAATTACCAGTGGCAAATGCCCCAAACAGGCTTTTTTGACAGCCCTCATTTTCCATATTGCTCCTTCCTGCTTTAGAGTGCCAGTTGGAGGGAAACTGCCTGTTCCTTTTACAGTGCTGGCGTAACAGTGTCCGCTGTGACATCCCACCCCTCAGTGCCTGAGTGCAGTGTTCACAGGCAGAGTTTCATTGTTTTCACCAGGCAGTCCTTAAAACTTTCAGGAATTCTTCTTGTTAGATATTCACAAAGTGAAACCAAAGTACTTAAAGCTACAACATCCCTGCTAGTCAGTTGGGCTATAAACCTGGCAGGGATCTAGTCCAAGCCCTTTTGTGTCATGAAGGGACCGTTTGTGCCCCTCTGTGCATTTTTGCCACTTCCACGGGCAGTGTTGCATCAAGTCCTGCTTCAAACAAACCCAACAACAGAGTGTAACTCAATAGAAACAATCTTCAAGCCTGAAACACTGTACTTGTTCAGATGTTAAGACAAGAATATGAAAAGGAAACCTGAAAGGCTATTGTAAGGACAAAGATGAGGCCTCAGATGTATTTTGTGTTTCACACAACTCTGCCAGCATTATTACCCCATATGCTAATGCAGAAGAGGTAGGCAATTATTCCCAAGCTTGCTTCATTTTACCTGTTCTTCCTCACCTCAGATTAAAATGTAAGTGCCAGGCTCCATAGACAGTACAGAGCAAAAACTTACAGAGAGACTGTCAGAAAAGGATTGTGCTGAATCTGGGGACAAAGTCTGGGGAGGGAATTGCAGGAGAGGTGCTGGCTGAGAAACGCTTTGAGCCATGGAGTGCACCCTTCCACAGGGGAGGGCACACAAGATGCTGCACCTCTACTATGTGTATTCAAACTGTGAGGTGAAGCTGCTCTCTGAGACAACTCACTAAGCACAGGATTTGCCAAACTATTCTCAGTGGTGGCATCTTGAGGTTGATCACCTGGGAAATTCTCTTTTTAAGGACATTATCCTGAGAGAGCAGCTCCAGTTCCTTTTTCTTACTCCATATTTATCGAGACCAGAGCAGCTGAATATTTGAAGCAAATTCTGGTAATAGGTGTTTTACCCTAAACACGTGTGAAACAAGTCATCAGATGCTGGCTAAGCTGCCCACCCACCCCAGACACCCAGATGTACCCACATGCTGCTGTGCAAATTCAGAGGCAGATGTTGTCCTGCATGTTTTTAGCATGATACCACCCACGAGGACACTTGTGCTTGGTATGGGAAAAAAGTGAGAGATACTTGCACATGCATGTCAAGCTGGTGAAAAGGCCACTTGAACTTACATGGGAGTGTAACAGTGTACAAATCTCTGCATGCCTGCTGCAAGGCTTAGGAGAGAGACGCATGTCAAACAGCTGGAAACCTACCTAGAAACCATGTGTGCTCAGCCTTAATCTAGGTATCTCTGTCTCATATTTTACATAGATGATGTATACACACTGCACTGCCACAGAGAAACACCCACTTCATGTATACTGCAGAAAGGGAGGATGAAAAAGAAAATACTACTCTCATTCTGTACATCTTCTTCACTGTCTATGTCCACTAGTTGTTTTTTTTTGGGGGGGGGGTTTTGTTGTTGGTTTTTTTTGTTTGTTTGTTTGGGGTTTTTTGTTTGTTTTTTTTTTTGTTTTGCTTTCTGAAATAGCAAAAAAAAATGGGAAGGAGTTTGTGACAAAAAGCTAAATAAATATTTAATGTATCAGCACCTGTCATATAGTTTTTGTGCACCACCAGTATCGATTTCCTGGTAGTTCTCCTTCCCTACCCAACTTCATTAAAGAATAAAAGTAAAGTAATAAGTCATTTCACACTCTGTCCGACCATTATACAATAATAGCAAGATTTCATGCAAGGGTACAACATTATGCCCATCTGCAATCACAGTCTCTTTGCAAAAATCTCAATTCACACTTCACATGCAGCTAACCTTGTTACCATTCCCTTCCTAAACCCATCAGTCTTGCAGCTGCACGTCTTCACAGCCCAACATCTTAAAATTCATCACTTTGACACCCTTGCATCCCTACAGGTCAAACTAAAGACACCAACCAAGAATAATTAAGGGGTACCCCAGATGTTTAGTTTACTTCTAGCCAGCCTTTCCCAGAACTAGGTACAGCTCCTGACCGTATACTAAAGATCCATGGAAGATGCTTGTTTTAAAGGAACAAGACCTCCAACAAATTTCAGAGGTCTCTCCCACTCTGTTCTTTTCTTTTTCTTTTTTTTCCAAGTATAGCTCTTTGTAGTTGGAATTTGAACAAGAAGTGTGATAATGAGTAGGTTCAGGGAAGGAAAGGTGTTATCTCATTAAGGTAATTACTAAGACATCCCCACCATTACCTCGGTTTGAAAATGTGGCAATTAAAGCGCCCTACATGGGCTCTCAGAGATGAGGGAACAAGACGGTGGCGGACAACTTTGGTGTGCCTGGGCCGGCAGGGAGGGGACCGCCGGTCCCGAGGGGCAGGGCCCGGTGCAGCGGCGGGGGCGACCTGCGGCAGTGCCCCCGGCTGAGCGCGGCTCCCGCCGGGGAGGGAGTGGCGGTGGCGGGGGAGCCCCAGGGGTCCCGTCGCGCCCCGCATCCATCGCTGCCAGCGCAAAGTGCCTCACTTGGGTTCCTTTGAAATCCGCAAATTTTAAGGACGGGCGTTTGTGCGCTTCCATTAATAGAAGCGACTTGTGAAAAATAGGGCATATGAATATGGAAAGGCAGTTTTAATGCGATGGGCGCTTGGCTGGACCTGCTCTCCGGCTGGAAACACGCAGAGACAGGCACGGGCTCCGGCTGCCCCACGGCCCCTGAACGGCTGGAGAAGCCCAAGGGAGGAAAGAAGTTCGGGGGTTGTTCATGTAATGGGGGCACGGGGGAGCTGCGCCTTCGGGGGTCGCCCACCCGCCCTCCGTCGGTCCCGGTGGGTCTCCGTACCCATCAGCTGTGCCCCTCCAGGGATCGCGGGGGTCATTTTGATGCTATCGAAATAGAGCAGGCTGTTTCTCCGACGGGGCGAGGGCACAGGGCAGCCTCGATAGGCCAGGTTCCCCGCACCCCCGTTTTCTTGCAAACGCAGCTCCCCGATAAACTGGCTGCTGGGGAAGAAACACGGTGGTATCACCGGCGGGAAAATGTGGGCTTCGCAGCAAGACAGAATAAAGGAGAGGGAAAGTGTTAAATTTCAACCTGAAACGGTTATTCACCGCCCATGCTCGCCACCTCTTGCCTGGGAATATTTCTTATATTATGAAGACTCTTGCTCTTTCCATAGGTGAGTTAGCCTAGCTGCACTCACTCTACGTCCTGGGTTTTCGAGGTTTTCTAGTGGGCTGCAAAAAGAGACTTACAGCATCAGTAAACGCATTTGCACAGAAATGTGGCATGAATTTGGAGGAAGGTAAACTCTTGAAAGGCAGAAAATAGCAAAAGTTAAAAACCCACCCTCAAATGAAACACTAAAACCTGCAGGAGTGGTAGCCAAGCCTTGGAGCGCCAGTACAGCGTTACATGTGTTAAACGCAGCCGGGGCAACCGGCACGGCAGGGAACTCCGCTCGGTGCTGCTGACTGGTTCCCAGCGGCTGAGCCGGACTCGCTTGCCCGGCTGGGAAAGAGGATTAAGCTGCGGAGCACTCAGCTGCCACAGCGGCGTCAGGGCTAGCACCCTCGGAGCAGCACGGGCAATGCTCGTCCCCACACCCCAGCCCAGCACAGTCCCCCTTCTCGCTTTCTGCTCTAACGATAGCCAAGCTAATCCCCCGAGAGGGTGAAGTAATTAAACACGATCCTGCTGCCGCAAGAGAGCCCGTCAGCCAAGGGCAGCGGTGCAGCCTGCCCGCGGCTCTGCTACCGGAGCCGGAGCTCAACGAGCCACCGAAACCTGTCTGAGCTTAGCAGGGGTTCCTGAAGCAGCCTCCTGTGCCGTGCCCGCTTGCAAAACACATGGCACGGCCCAGAAGAAACAAACTAAAGGGGAACCGAGCACAGGGTTCTCCTGGGTCCCACGGCAGACGCGCCGGTGTCAATCTGGAGCGACACAACACGGGAGAAGGGGAGCGGCCCTGTCCCGTTTTTAAACCCGTCTGCCGGTGCGCGGGCAAAGCTCAAACAC
This sequence comes from Chamaea fasciata, assembly GCF_029207755.1. Lineage (NCBI taxonomy): Eukaryota > Metazoa > Chordata > Aves > Passeriformes > Sylviidae > Chamaea > Chamaea fasciata. Next base: position 16,683,642 of record NW_027094095.1, on the reverse strand, counting down.
CCTGCACAAAGCCTTCGGGACGCAGCCCGCGCTCTGGGCCGGACGGCCAGGCCCGGGCTGGGACCGGGACTCTCCCAGGTGCTGGGTGGCGAGGAGGCAGCAGAAGGCTGTGCCAGCCTACTTCATCTTCAGCATCGCCCTCCGGCAAGCTCCGGGGAAGGCGGCTGCGAGGTCCTGGAGGAGGGAGACTCCCGGGCCGCCCGTCCGCCGTCCCAAGGCCGGGCGCTCGTCGGGGCGAGACGCGGGGTGCGGACCGGGCCCGCCGCGCCTCCCGGAGCTGTCCGTGGTGCTGAGGGCGGGCGGCGCCGCAGCCTCCCGGCACAGCTGTCCCCGCGGCCGGAGGGGCCAGAGTCACCCCGCTGCTTGCAGGCACTGTCCGGCACGGGGAGAGCACTCTCTCCCGGCCACCCCGCGGGCTGGCGCGGTCCCTCGCGTACAGACAGCCCTGCTACAGCCTCACGGACTGTTCCCGTGCTCAGCGCACCAACAGCCAGGTCTTTTCCAGCGGGTGCTGGTATTTCCCGCTTTTTAAGGCCATGAGAGCCCGTTCCGTTCGTCTGGTAACGGATGAGTTTGTTTGTTCACAACCACTTCCAAGGCCGAGAGCAGGTCCTGGCCCAGACAAGGGCGAAGGCTGAAGAGGGACCGAGACTGCAGCAATTCAGCGGCTCCGCACCAAGTCTGGGGTGGGCGCGGCGAAAACAGTTGTCCGGGAACGGAAAGGGGAGAAATCCGACCGGCGCGGCCGGGAAGGCAGCGCAGCCAACGGCGCCGAGCGGCTAGTGGTGCCTGGCGCCGCGCCGTTCACCGCGCTGGACCAGGCGGCGGGAGGCAGCCCCCAAGCATCCCGGCCGGGCGCCCGGCTCTTTGTCCTGCCGCAGCGCGCCTGTAATGCGGGCCCGCCTGCCGGGGCTTTTTAAAGAAGCAACGAAGCCTGCTCCTACAAGGCTGCAGCCAGGCGACCCGGCCGAGCAATTTCGGGGCAGCCTGACCTTGGGTCGGCTCTATTCCGGCGCGAACAGGCAGCGGGACAAACGAAGAATTTACGTTCGCAGCCCTACTTCCCACACGGGGAAAAGAAGAGTGAAAGAGCGATTCTTGCCCCAAACCTCCTCTCGTTTACACGCACTTTTCAGTTGGGTCTGGCAATACGTTTCAGGGGAGGTGGCTGTTCCTCGCCCCCCCTCCTCCGGCACCCCTAGTTTAGACACCATCCTACACGGCACCGGCAGCCCCCCAGCCCTGCCTCACTCCTCTCGCTCCTGTCTGTTGCCGTTCCCAAAGCACCGAATGCTCCCTGCCCCGGTGGGCACCCCGCGGCAGGCCCTGCTCGTGAGGGGGGCACTCGTCTATTCTGCATGAACTTTCCTTTCTTGTTCTCACTACTTTTCAGCGAGTTTATACAGTCAAAACCGAGCCATCGAGAACAACGAGTTGGGACTAGCTTTCCCAGCTGGATCTCCTCCTTTCGGAAAGATTTGTTGCTTAGACTAAGGAAAAGGCCCTACCGAGTCCAGATATCCTACCTCCTTCCCCAGCCCGCATAGGATGGGTGTCCCGGGAAAACCTCGGCGGCGATGCGGGGCGGACGGACTGCTCTGGCCACTCTGGGACCTGCTTCCGGCTCTTTCCTGTGGGGGGTATTTGGGGGCGAAGGCGCGGGGGAATACTCAGCAGCCGCCGCAACACGGGCAAAACCGAAGTGGGCGTTCCCGACCCGCTCCCCTTTTGTTAGATCAAGGCAAAGGTCAATATGGTTTTAACGCGAATTTATTAGCACAGAAATCAGCAAGCCGCTCGCTAATTAGCAAAGCCCAAATAAACGTGCCCGGAGGCTTCTTTTTTCCTTTTTTCGGTTTTTTTTTTTTTTTCGTTTTTGGGGGGTTTTTCGGGTTTTTTCCCCTTCTATCTTAAAAGAAAGGGGACCCACGAGCAAAAATAGAGAGGAAAAAAAAAAAAAGCGCCAAACTCTCAGAGGAGAGGATAATATGGGACTTTATGAATGTTTTATAGGTAATTGCTGTATAACTTTCTAATTTCGCAGGGGGGTATTCACCTCCAAAGGCTGGGGACAGAGCCGTCCCCGGAGTCCAGAGGAGGGTCACAGCCCCCAGTCCCGACCCGCGCCCCCTCTGCCCCCGCGGGACGGCCGGGCGGCCCAGGCCGGCATGGGGAAGGGAGGCGCTCGGCAGGGAAGCTGCCAAGGGAAGGGGTGGGGAGGGGGGGGACGGGCACACACAGCAATAAAGTTCAAAGGCCAGCGGGGCTCGGGAGCTCCATGTCCGCCGGGATCCCTCCACCCTCCCTGCCTGTTTCCCCTCGTTACTCACCCCGACCGCCGGCGCTCACTGCCTGTCTCAGCTCCGTACGGAGACAGCTGCCGGGCCGGGGCCACGTCCCCAAGCTCTGCACGGCCCCGTCGCACCCATCCCCAAGGGGCCAGAGCCACTACCCGCGATGGCCCTGCCCAGGTGCTTAAAATAACAGCAAGGAGCTCGACACCTACGAGGGATTTGATTTTCCTTTAAAATACAGACAGGGAAAAACAGCGCCTGTTAAGAAACAAAGAGCCTAAAATTCAAAATATATTCAATATAATATTCAAAATAAAAAGTGGCATCTGCCTTTTCTACTCCGAATTTCTTGAGTTCTCGTCACCACGGGGAAATTAGCTACCTTGAATTTTCACGTTTGTTAAAAAAAGATAAAGTTTATTTTTTTTCTTTTTTTTTCCCTGTGATTTTTCAGTCACAAAAAAAAATCTATATTTTGTCATCTAAGTATTTATTTTACTGAATCCAAAAAGACATGAAAAGGGATAGGGAAGAACCACATTCGTTTGATTTAAACTAACGTATAGAAGTGATCTGTTTTTCTCCTTTTTTGGACGACATATAATAAATATGATATAGCACTCAGCACTCGGTCTGTACAATTCTGTTCGCATTAGGGAGCATGCCACTTTTCAATAAGAAAAAAAAAGGTAATGAGAAAAATCAGTGCAAAGTTCTCCGTTCCCCCGGTCTTCTCCGCCGGTCGGGGGTCGAGGCGCTCTCATTCCCTCTGTCCTCCGCAGCCGTTAGTCTCTCCGGCGGGCTCAGGCTCGGGCTCCCTCTCCCTCTCCTCCTTCTCCACCCCCTCTGTAACTCTCTCTCCGAGCTCCAAGTTCTGCCTCGCAGTAGCCGAGGTCGGCGGGTCGCCCCGCGGCTCTGCCCGCCTTCCCCCGCGTGTGGTCGTTTCACTTACGGGCTTGGCTCTGGGTTCACGGTTCAAGAGTCCCTGCTCTGACTGATCGCCTCCCTCGGTGGCCGGTGACTGCCTGCAGAAGCTCCTGCCCCTCGGCTTCCCCTCGCTTCCTCCTCTGCGGTGCTGGGGCTTGTTTGGGGACGGGGAGGGGAAGGGCTCGTTGCGGGGACCGCGGTGCCGTTTCACCGGGGGTGCGGGGTGCCGGGCATGGGGTTGGCCAGGGGGTTGAGGGCCGGCTGCCCGCCGGGCCCCAGCCCGTGGATCAGCACCCGCGGCACCAGCGGCCGCTGGAGCTGGGGGTGCGGCGCGGGGGGAGTCCGGTACATGCTGCTGTACATGGCTGCGGCCGCCGCAGCCGCCGTCGTACTGTCCATGCTGCCCAGCAGGCTGGGGTGATAGAAATAGGGCGAGGGGAACATCCGCTGCAGCGCTGAGTAGTTCCCGGCCTCGGCCAGCAGCTCCAGGCCCACCGCCGTCTGTCGCTTCCACTTCGTCCTGCCGGGGGGAGCAAGAGGCTGCAGGGCGGGCGCCGCGATGGGCCCGCAGACCGCTTTCGCGGAGCTCTGCGGGCGGCGAGCCCGCCCCTGCGCGGCCCCGACGGAGCGCACTGTCCCCGTGGGCCCGCACACGGTGCGATCTTTCCGGCTCTGCCCGCTTTCCCCTCCGAGCCCCGCACCCCCCGACACATGCATACGGAGACTTCGGCCAAATTAATAACCGCGGTACACGGTTAGATCGCAACGCGCTGACACTAATGGTTTGCGACAGAATTAGGGTGGCTGCAACCGTATGTAATGAGACAGAAAATTACGGCAGCGTTGACAGGGGCCAGACCCCCCAGCCCATCGCCGGGGAGGGCGCGGGGCAGCAGTCGGGAGCTGTCCGCACCACCCCGGGCACCCGCGGGCAGAAACCCAGAGGCACAAGCCGGGCCCCGGCTCTCCGGGGAGACGCTGGGCCGCCGCCCTGACGGGGCCCGCCTTACCTCCGGTTCTGGTACCAGGTTTTGACCTGCGTGTCGGTGAGGTTGAGGGCGGCGGCCAAGTCCATGCGGTCCTGCACGCTCAAGTACTTCTGCCGCTCGAAGCTGCGCTCCAGCTGGTTGAGCTGATGGTCGGAGAAGGCTGTCCGTGCCTTCCGAGGCTTCTTGGCCCGCACTGGAGGGCTGTCCCGGCTGCTGCTGATCTCCCGATCGCCCTCTTCCTTTGTCCCTGTGAGTGAGCCCAAAAGCGGTGAGGACCGGCGGGACACCGGCTCGGCCCCCGCCCCGCCCCGGTTACCGGGCCCCGCCGCCCCCTCCCCGGGGACTTCTCTGTGCCACGGGGGCAACGGTCAATTATGGCTGGGGGTGGTGGCGGCGAGCCCGTCCGGGGAACAGCGGGATCCCACTCTCCGTTTCCCAACGACAGGGCTTTCGTTATTTTCTCGCCCTCTCCCCCCGGCCCGAAACGCCGGGAAATCGATCTGTCAATCCGGCTCCACTCGGGCCCCAGTTTGTGGCGCTCCTTGATCTTCCCCGCAGGAAGAACAATAATCTCCCTAATTGACCCACTGGGGAGGTTGGTGCACACAAAAATGGCCAGACCAGACTGTACATCTGGTTTGGGCACTCGTATGCTAATGCTAAAAGAGCAAAATGAGCTGCACTCGCGGGCACCGCGCCGCTCTGAGCCTGGCGAAAATAGCTCAATTGAGCAAAATTTGTCCTGTTGCCTCTCGGCAGCACTGGGCTGCCTGCGGGGAGGACAACTCCACCGACACCGCAGGGAAAATATCCCCTCTTCCTGCTTGCCTTTCCCCACTCTTTTCCTCCCTTCCCCTTCCCACGCACACATAGCTATTTTCACTTCCGAACCCCGAACGGCGGGGGCTTCCCCATCAGCACGAAATCCCTAATTGGGGGAAAAAAAAATTTTGAAGATGGAGAAATAAACCCTCTATCCCGGCGCAGGGAAAACGCAAGGTTTTGCCAAACGCACAAAGCCCTCTCACCTCCCTACGCCGAGCGCGGGCCGAGTTGTTGTTATTATTATTTTATTTTTAATTAAAAGTTGGGTGGGTTGGTTTGGGTTTCTTTGGTTTTGTTTCGGTTTTTGGTGGGGTTTTTTTCTCACTTATTTGGTATTAACTGCTAGAGAAGTAAAATTTTTTATCTTAATTTTAGAGCGAATGAGGAAAAATGAAAAGGCTGAATGCAGTAACTGCAGCTGAGCCGCCGGTTCTTAGAAAGCCGGAGAATCATTTATGTGCATTTGCATTAAAAATAAATACAGTCTGATCTCCCGTGCGATCCCACTGCTCGGGCTATTTCCTTAAAAACAGAGAAGCCTAATCAAATAAATAAATGGACAGATAAATAAAGGATGAAAGGCCAACCGATATTTAAAAGAAAAAAAAAGCTATTTGATTTAATTTAATTTCCTACCGTTCTTATCCCCGTGGTAGCGAGGATCACTGAGTGGCCCCGGCAGAGCGAGCGCTCCGACCGCAGATTTTTCTCCCCGATTTTCGTTTCACCGATGCGGCCGAGCACCGCGGCCCCGGTTGTTCCGGCGGCCGAGCTGGTGCGGAGCCGGGCCGGGCCGTACTTACCGTGGCATTTGATGTCCCCCTGCGTGTCGTCGCGCTTGTCGAGCTTGGCTTTACCGTCCTCCTGCTCGAGTTTGGGCCTGAAGCTCTCCGGGGCCGCGCTGCCCTCCTGCTTGGGAGTGTGGTGGGGAGAGGGGACGCTGGTACTGTAAGGTGCACACGCCGCTAGCGGTTTGCTGTCGCCCAAAATGTCCTTAATTAAAAAAGAAGAGGTGGAAGTCCTTGGGCCGGAGCTGGCCGAGCCCAGCTGTGGCGGCGGTGGCTGCGGGGGCGACGGCTGCAAACTCGGCGGCGGCGGCGGCGGATGTGGGCCGAGGTGGAGGTGATGCGGCGGCGGCGGGAGGCTTTCCGCCACCCCCAGGTGCGGCTCGGGGTGCTCCATGCTCACCGAGATGGGCGATGAGGGCGCCGTCCCCACCGTGTCGATTTCCGAGCAGGGCGACGGCGTGGCCTGGCTCCTAAAATCCGCCGGCCGGCCGTCGCCGTGGGAGCGAAAATCTCCGTTCATGACTCCGGGGCTGCCGGTGCTGCCACCCGACAGGATCGTATCTATCCCGAAGCTGGACCCGCTCGGCCCCTCCATGGCGAAACGCTCAGCGCCGCGTCCGCATCCCCGTGGGCGGCCGCGGGGGTCTCTCACCGGGGGTGGAGGAGAAGGGATGGTGGGGGGGGGGGGGGGGGGGCGGAACCGGGTTACCCCAACCCGCGCACCGGCGGCGCGGTCGACACTAACTCGGGGCCCCCGCCGAGCCCCGCATCGCCGCCGGGCCGGTTCGCCGCTAACCAACTTTGTTGCGGGAAGTTGCGGGCGCGGAGCGGGGCGGACACCGGCCACTGCGGCGCGCCCGCCCGTGCCCACCGAGCTCCTCTCGGCGGCGGCGACTCCCCCCGTGACGTCACAGCCGCCGCGGCCCCCCCGCCGTTTATTATAAACCCGGGCTTTTGCCGCCGCCGCCGCCCGCCCCCATTGGCGGAGGGCCGCGAGGGGGCTGACGCAGCGCGGGCCGCAGCCAATCGGCGGCGGCGGCGGGGACGGCCGCGGGAGGGGGGGGCGCGCCCCCGCTCCCTCCCGGGCCCGTCCCCGCTCCCTCCCGGGCCGTCCCCGCCGCCGCCGCCCCGTCGGGCCTCGATTCCCCGGCCGCCGGATCCGATCCCCCGGAGAGTATCATCCGGTGTTCCCGGGACGGTTCCCCGGCTGAATGTCAGAATAATGGGAAGTGCCAGCGACAAGACGACGTATTAATCCTGATGAAGCGGCGCGTCAAGCTAATTAGAAGAGTAATTATAAAGGTGATAATGAATGATTTAGAGTTCTCCGAGTTTTGTTTTAGTAGTAGTTACAATTTCCAGGGTCCTATGAAGCGCAGTCCGACATCCCCCCTCCCGGCCTGCAGTAGCCCCTAAACCCGACTAGCCTCGAAAACACCATCCGCGACCGCAGACGTCGGGGCCATGGGGGAACGGGGCACAACAGTGGGGGCGCAAGAAAGGATTAGGGCAGGATGACCACAAGAGGGATTTTGGCGGGGCTGGTGTTCAGCGACAGCACTAGGTACTGCGTTGTGTGTGGGGCCGCTGGCATCCCCGCTCCGCATACGACGGCTGTCCGGCTAATGGGAGTCCGCCGTCAGCCTGCAGCGATGAGCGGGGATGGAGGACACGAGGGTCCCTTCTAAATCCGCTCATCGCCCTGCCTGTCCCGTAACCGGGAGTGCCCAGTCCGGCCCTGCACAATGCTGGTGTGCGGGTGTGGCGGCAACGCGGGTGCGCCTCCACCACGCTTCTCACCGCGTTTTGTTTCCTGGGTAAACAGTCCTGCTCAGAGGTACGGAAGGGTGCAGGGAGCGCACGGGAAGCACAAAGAGCACGAGGGACCGTGTTCAGCCCGTAACTCGTTGCGGATGTTTGGATCTGACATGAGACGCCGCAGCCCCGGGACAGCGGTGCGGAATGAGAAGCTGCACCCCGACATGAGAGATGCCGATGTGTAAAGTGCCGCGGCCCTCTGCTCTGCTTCCGACGGCTTGGGGCCTGTCTTTCCTCGTGAGGAGGAGGGCGAGGAGTTTGTGAGTTTGTGTCCTCGCTGGTAAAAATCCAGGTGCTTCCCTGGATTCACCGGTCACCGATGCCCTACCCGAAGATCACCGGTCCTCTCTGGGTACCGCGGCGGGAGCAGGTCCTGGCCTCACTGCCACACTGCGGAGAAGGCTTTCGACCGTCAGGAAAACCGGCCCACGGGCAGCCAATTGCTACCAAACCTCTCCCGCTCCATCCCAAGGGGCGCGCATCGCCGTCCGCCGCCCTCACGGGCAGCCAGGGGCGGCCAGTTTGTACAGTGTGCCCGCCGGGCTTTGGGCATCGGGGCTGCGCCCCGAGGCCGGAGAGGGAACACAGGCGGAGGGCCCGAAGGAGGTGCAGGACCGCCCGTGTCCGCTGGGCGGCGGTGGCGGCCGCCCCCGTTGTCCCCGACGGGCGTCCAGCGCGGACGGGGCCGGAGGCAGCGCGGCCGCCACAGCCCCGGTGCGAGCAGGGTTTAGCAGCACGGGTGACCTCCTATCAGCACGTTCCTACAGATCGGGGCTTTTGAAAGAACAAAGAGAAAAAAAAATGGACAGAACAAGAGGTGAAACTCAGGAGTAAACTGAAAGAACAGGAGAAAGGGAAAAATATTTAAATATCTACAAGTGCACAGGCAGGTTTTCTGCAGCAGGGAAGCAGCCCGCGGCGCCCGTGTTTATCTTGCTGTCTTGGTTTGCAATTTACCAAAACTATGTCCTAATTATCCCTGGGGGAATGCGGGATCCGGGGTAATGTGTTACACTAGCATAATCCTTTAACTCACAATACACTTCCCCGTCCCGGAATCGGGATTTAGGGCTTAAAGTCATGTTCCTGAAGAGTGAACACCTTTCATTTCCTTCCTCTTATT
>NW_027094095.1:16629878-16669878 GCF_029207755.1 Chamaea fasciata | reverse complement strand
AGCCGCCCCAGGCGCAGGCCGAGGCGGGGCGGCCGGGCCCGGGCTCTTTGTCGCCGGTTGCCCCGGCCCCGCTCGCCCCGTCGCGACGGGACGGCGGTCTTCCCCGCTCCAGTAGCCCTGCCAGATGCAGCAAAACTAATACGTGTAAACGCTTTAGAGTCATCATCCGGTCCGCTTGCAGCGACGCTTCCCCGGGCGGCGGCCGTGCCCCGACGACAGCGGCCGAGGTGGCGGCACCCCCGCCGGGACCCGGCCCTCCCACCCAGCGCGAGGAGGGGGGCTCACACTGGGATTTCTTTTTAATTTCATTTTTGCCAATCACACTATGTTCTGATTTTCCGGCCAATTTTAAGTAGCTGATGTTTTGTTTGGCTGCTGTTTTATTTGCTGTCAAAAAGAATTTGATGCAGAAACCATTTAAGCATGTATACAACCCATGGAGGGATTCATTTGACCTCATTATACTGCAATAAAGAAGAAATCCAGTTTGTTAAATATCACCGAACCGCATGCATTTCACATCAGATCATAAGAATTATGCTTCAAAAGATTATTCCAGAAAGTGCTTGGAAAGACGGAATGGGTTAACTTTACTTGCCAGAAGGTGTTCTGACAAACACAGGAAAAGAGAGAGAGATGCAGCCCCCTTTAAGAGCAGAGCAACTGAAGAAAAAAGAGATTTATGCTTTTAATTAATGGCAATTAAACCATGCCTGTTGGCTTGGCCTATGGCAATTGTTCCCTGCAAAAAGGAGGCCGAGCTGGTGACAAGCATTTGAATCCGCTAAGTTCTGTCAAGGGAGCTGACTCTGCAGGCATCAAAACCAAACTAAATCAATAAAAGAATTAAACTTTTATAAATTGCATTTTGACAAGTATCAGATACCGTTAAGCTTTGATATTATGAATTCCTCGGAGGAGATGCAAACAAGAAGGGCCGCAGTTAGAGATCCAAACAATCAAAGAGGCTTGTTAACATGCGCTGTCAAATGCATCAGTGCTATTAATTACTACAAATTAATGTGACTCTCTCTTCCTCTGGTGATTGGAATAATAATCAGCTGGATTCATGGAATGAGCACAGAGAACATATGCAACCCTGCCAAAAATAATAATTTAAGAAACCAGGAGACATTTGCAATCTTTATGCTTACAGGCTTGATAATTTGCGTGTTGCTAGTGTGTCCCACTTTACCCCATCTTCCTGATTGCTGGGAACCGTCTCATCTGCATCCCAAATGGACGCGGTCTCAGTCCCTGGCTGCAGCAGCACTTGCCCTGATGATGAAGTCTTTCTCCTCTTCAGCAGAGCTGTGAAGGCAGGACACACAACCAGGCAGCACTATGGCCCTTGCTGTGGCCACAGCCCATTCCCTGGAGGTGGGGTTGCCCAGAGATCCCTCTGCTACTTCAGCTCCTGCACTCCACAGGAAATCACAGACTGGAAAAGAGAATAGTATGTTTGCCACATGTGGAGGAGGTAAAGAGATAATAAATCCACACTGTATGTACATCTGTCAAGCTCCAACCCTATTTCAGTAGCACAAGGTAGGAAACACCACATGGTATTCTCTTTCTCCAGTGAAATACCATTTCCAGTGCTAACGCAGAAATAAGCCAACCCAGAAGGTACAGTAACACCTTCCCATGAGAAGATTAATCACCCTTGGGCTTTGGTTTCTTCCTGTGCTCAAACAACAACGCCCTTGCTACTGCAATAGTTTCCAGCTCAAACTACCCCTTGCACAGGGCACAGCAGAGCTCTGAGCATCACTCCACTCTTCTGGTTTTACCACTACCACAAGATGCCATCTTGTCATAGCCTCGGCACTTTGAAAGAACCCCTTTAGAAATGGTGGACTTTAGAGCAGTCCTATATTTCTCTGCTCATACAACCAGAAGAAAGAGAGTTGGAGACAGGGCTTTTGGAGCTGAGAGAGTCTGAGGTTCCATGGTTTGGTGGTGAGTGATCACTCCAAACATATTATGCCCTTACTCAGGCCCTCTGAGGCCCCGACAAAACCCACAGAGCAGTATGTGATAACCATAGGAAGCAGAGTTCTCAGGCACCCTGGAACCAGGAGGCCTGGCTTTCTGGGGAGAGGCTTGGCTGTAACCCAGCTTACAGGGAGATCTGAGGCAGCCAGCATAAATGCACGTCAGAGTGGAGGAAATCCTGATCCAGGGACACCCTCATCCCACTGCTGCTGGAGGGCTCAAGCACTGTGCTTGAGCTGAAGGCAGGGTTCAGGAAGAAGAGCAGATGGGCAAGGGAGAGAGAAAAAGCATAAAATTGATGGATGTCATTTTGTGTTCCCTTGAACACTGTAAACTAGAACATATCCCAACCTTTGCCCAGGGGACAACAGGGATAAGCAGGGTGGCACACTTCTTATAGTCCTGAAATGGAAATGGGAGCAGAGGGAAAGAACAGGACAGTTGTGCCAGCCCTGTGCAGCTCTCCCTGTGGGAGAGCTTCAAGGCCCTTTGCACTAACACACCAGGGCCAAAATCTTCATCCCCATATGCTGTTTCTACAGACCAATAAATCCATTTCCCTCAACCAGGTGAGTAGAATAGCAGATTTCTCAATCAAGTAAGAGCTAACGAGGCCTCAAATCTCTCACCACCCAACATCCATTGCTTTCCAAGAAGAGCCATGTCTCAGCCCCATATGTGTTGTACAGATCCCCTATAGCCACACGCCACAGAAATGCAACACATCCATCTTGAAAGCAGGAAGCAAGGGCTGAGTAGAGCCCCTGCCACCCGGCAAAAGCAAGTTCTCTGACAGGTACCCCACTAATGCAGGATAGCAGGCACCATGATGGAACTAAAGGACAGTTTCTGACTACACTGAGATGAATTAATTTGACACCATCTGGCAGCAGTTTTTCATTTCTGACAATATTTAAAACATAATTTGAGCTCAGGCAGTGATAAATAGGTCTCAGATCTCACCTGACTTTGGCAACCTCTTGACCTAGGCATATTGAGTCATTTATCTGAAGCTGTAGATTCCAATATTTTGTTGCTGTATCTAATCTAAATAGACTTCTGGACACAGCCCTTATTGCACCCTGGTAATCCTGGATTGATCCTGTTGAAGCAAGTGGAAGCAATGACATCTATGTCTGTCTTTCATCAAACACATGATGAAAGTTGATCATGTTTAAGCATGTTCTCCCAGCTGGAATCTGTAACAGAAAAACGCCATGATGCATTAGTGTTCCCAAACATCTAATGGTGGAGAGGGGCATTTTACTATTACTGTTACAATTATTTCCTTTAAAGTCTTAGTTTTCATTCTCTCAGTCTAAACATCACTTATGATGGCTTTAGCATGTATATATATATATATATATATATATATATATATATATATATATATCTCCAGGCATGTATCTACAGATATAGATGCTTGAGTCTCTATACAAATAAATAAACAAACCCTTTAAACAGAACAGCGTGACAGCAAAAGCTTTCAGATGAAAACATGGTGTGAAAATGTAGGATGTCTCTTCTCTTTATGTTCTATGGCGAATGCAAAAGAAATTTATTGCTTCAAATATGTGCAATCATTTTTATCTGATTACCTGTAGATGTTCTATATGGCTCTGAGTAGGAGACAGTACATTCTGTCTCCTACAGACATCCCAGTTTATTATAAGCATACTTCCATTCTTTCACATATCTTTATGAATTTGAAGGAGCTGGTTAGAATTTGTCACTTATTTTTAACAATATAATTTTCTTTGGAAGGAATATTCCTGCTAAGCTTGACATGTGATATTTAATCACATATTGACCACTCAGGATTATTTTAATGCTTCCTGTCAGTTCCAGTACAGCAGGCAGAGTTCAAGCAACACATTTGCCTGGAGTTCAGTATTCATTTAAATCAAATTTGTCAGCTTTCAATTTTTTAAAATGTAATATTTTATTTTTATTAAATGCAAGTTAATAATGCCTTGTCAGGCCAAGGGCATATTTTAATGTGAACTCAGATGTTAAGTGAAATTGGAGCCATAACACCCTGCTAATAGACTCATATAATCATCTGAATGCCAGCATCTCAACCTAACACGAACATGTGCTGGCTTTGTGTTCAGTTGTCTCAGGGAGCCTTTCCAGATGCATAAAACACCCGCACAAACACACACACACATCCTTTAAATACATGTGCTCCTGGGCTGGGTGCCTATGACACTTGTGTATTTCACTTAAAGATTTCCACGTGCTCTTTTCTTCTTCATAAAGCATCTTACTTGACTGGTGACATAACAGCCTTGTTTATTAATGCCGTCTCTTCTCAGCTTCATCTTTAGTTTTCCGTGATGCTATCTATAGTGACTTGATTTGGGCTTTTTTCTGACAATATTTATGTGTGCAATTGTACACATATGAATACAGCTTTTCTAAAGAGAGGTGCAGACATGCCCATCGTACATGCAACCTTGGGTATGTCTGGGTGCACCAATATTAGACACATGCATTCACATGGATATAAAGCCTTTACGCATTGCAAGCATGTAGAGTATGCTCACACTACACACTGTACGATACACACCCACACACGACAGGTAAAACTCCGCAATATTTATCACTTGAGTGAAGAATTATCACTCTTCTTGTTCACAAAGACAAATGTAGCAATGAGCAGCCGTTGCAAGTTAGAAGGTAAGAGATGGATGGAGACTGATCCAGCCTTCTAAACATACTGTAAACCACAGCACTGTAAAGTAACAGGGTCAAAGAGGGTGATAAAGCATTTCATCTTTACCAAGCATTTCTCAGAAGCAGGACAAACCCAGGACCCCACACTGCACTGTGGGTTCCAGAGCCATTCAGCTGCCATGCCTTGCTGGGGATGGGTAATGGCACCTTATGTCATTCACCCCTTAAATCACTGGCTCTGCAGGGGTACAGGTCAGCTGTGGCAGAGCCATCGCTGCCTTTCAGCTGTGCTGCTGCGGTGGCAGCAGTGGTGGCTGTGCCCTGCTGGCCCGGGCACACAGGTGTCCCCATGGCCGGCTGCCCGTGCCACTGACACTAACTGGCACCCTGGTCGCAGGCCAGCAGAGGGGCACAGGAGCCAGAGGACACAGAGAGGGACACGCTGCTCTCGCCAGGGCGCCAATGCCCCGGGGCAGAAACCCACGCCCTGCCTCCCAGGAAAGCCATGCTCCAGCGCTTCCCACAGCCACAAATGCAGTTCCAGCACAGGGTAATAATGGTGAAGGGAGGGAGGGAAATGCACTGAGGTTAAGCAGTGTTTTCCAGTGGCATCTGAGAGGAGACGATGGTCACCTCTACAGAGAGAGAATGCAATGAGGATGCTGTGAGGAGGGTCAGGACCATGGAACCAGGAGTTTTTAATTCAGAAGTACCCAGAGGATGTTACAAGACAGATCCAGGTATCCAAGACACTTATGTCCAAGGCTGATCTCATGGGCTGAAGAGGGCCATGGAAGGGTTTTAAGAACAAAGGATTTGGTTTCTCCACAGGTTTGCATAAGCTTCTGAACATATCTCCCCTGCCTCTGAGGAAGGAGGTCCAGTGTCATTTCCCCAGGCAGCTCTGGGGAGCTGTCTTCAGTTTTAAACCCGTCCCTGGTGGAAAGTGTGAGGGAGAAGGAGCAGTAACACCCATTCTCTCCCATGAAGAAAGTTTCCCCCCAGGCCCCAGGGAGCACCCCAGTGCAGAGCAGCACCATTGCTTCTTCACCACTCAACTGAGGGGGAGAGCAAAGCAGCCCCTGTCGTGGGGGTGAGAGAGGAGCATGTCAACCATATCTGAAATGGAGACATTAGTTTTTCTATGCTCACCTCCACCCCACAAACACACAGTAGCAAGCAGAGGCATTGAGCTTTCCATCCCTCTTTTCTGTCCTCTGCCAAGGGCAGCAGCACAGATGCCCTCTGCATGTTCTGGGGTGTCCCACATCTCTGGGATGGGTAGGATAGGAGGAACAGGCAGGCTCATACTTCCCACAGCCTTCACTGAAAGCCAGGGGTACAGGCAAAACCCCCTCCAGGAGGGAGCCCAGCTACCTGGGGGTTAAAGGTGCATCTCTGACACCATTTCCTTATATTTTACTTTTAATTGCATCTATTTAAAAAAAATCCCCACAGGGCATGCTGAAAACCTGCATGCAATATCCAACTCTCAGCATGAGCCCAGACAACCTCTGTGGCCCTGGTTTTCCCCAGTTTAGGGGTATTTCAGTTGTTGTTTCCACCACCCTGGGCTAACCTTCCCACCCAGTGCCACCCCCAGCATGGGGGGAACCACACCTCTGTCAGGCCTTAATGCCCTTCAGTGGGTTTTCCAACAGGTACCTGTCTGATCTCCGGAGTGGTGTGAGGATCCTTTTCCAAGCCCACATCCATCATGGCCAGTGTTTGGGAGTTGCTGGCTGGATCCCAGTTGGTGCTGGGAGTGGACTAGGAATAGGCCAACATAGAGGCCAGCTCAGGACCCTCTCAGAGACAGAAACTGGCATCCTGGAGACAGAAAAGAAATGGTGTTGAAAATGTGCACTGGGGTACCAAGTTTTTATTCTGCCTCTACTCTTTGACTGGTACCTGAGAACAGCAATGTCTTGGGCAGACTTGGACTGGGCTGCAGCCAAACCTGTGCCCATGAGCTCTAGGGCAGGGCAGGAAGGGCAGTGAGACTCCTGCAGCTGCCACTGCTGGTAGGGCTGTGCTTAGGCACATGTGATCCAGTAACAGTTTCTCAGGCTTCACTGCTCTGAAAGCCAAAACTGAGGGCCCTTTGCAGAGGTAAGAAGAAGCTGCACCTCTTGCCACACAGCTCAGCTCCATCTACCACCAGGAAAAATACTTCCCACCATGCCTTTCCATGGAGGGAGAAGAAAACCCCTAGAAGACTCTTGTACTTTTCCTGACTGCTCCTCCCCCTGGAGACTTTTCTAAGGAAGGAAGACATTGCAACTGTATTTCCAGGTGTTGCTTACACCTCCTTGCCATCCATCCTGCTGTCCTGCAGCAGTGCTGCCCATCACTAAACACACACCTCTCCTGCCCCACTCTGATGCCCCAGACTGATCTCAGTGCAGAGCAGTCAGGGCTAATGCTGTAATATCATCATAAATCTGGTGTAACAGAAAATCAGCCCAAAGAGGTTCACATCCATTTATATGTTCATTCAGACTGTCCAGGAACAGTCAGTCTGTCATGATCAAAAATGCAGTAATGTGGCAATAAGGCCTGTATATTAATTGTAACTGCAGTTCAAACATCAGCTAGTTTACATAACAGTAATTAAAATCACAATTGACCTTTTGCAGAAACATACGGCTATGCTTAATTCTAGCCACTAGCATTCAAGACTTTTATTTAAATGGTATTCCTAATTCATAATATATCTTATTTGAAAATCATTTTTATGGCAATCTGAAAATTACTTGTATCCTGTGTGGGTTTTTTTGTACAAACACACTGATATTCTCAGGAAAATGGTCTAATATGCAAGAGCAGATTAAAATATATATATTTATTGTAAAATTACATGAGTTTTCATTTGTAAAGCAGTTATACTTACTCCTTGTCTAAGAATGATCAAATAACATTCAGTCATGTGAGACTTATCTATTTACTTCTCAGTTCTTCTGTACTATTTATTGTTTCTTGAATCAGTCAGAAAAATCCCATTTTTAATGAGGAACATATATTTCATATCATATCACTACCTTTCAGGATTCCAGGCACCCTGGCCTAAAGCATCTCTCCAGCACCCTACAAGGCAGCAGCAGCCACAGGGATCAGGGAGAGGCAACAAAAGCAACATCAGGAAAAACCTCTGCAGGAGGAAAACGGGGAATAGTCCCCTCAATTTTAGCTGCCTTTAAAGTCCATGGGTCATTTTACAAATCTTTCTCCACGCCAGGATGTCTAGCAAGAAAATAACCTCAGTTTTGAGGGAATGGTTTGGAGGGGTCCGTTGGAGAGCAGGAATGTTTCGCATGAGCAGGGACAGCTGGGGCAGGCCCACCATTTGCAAACGTGCCTGTGGTTATGCTTTCAATAGGTGGCACTTATGAATAATAATATGCATAATCTATCTTGTGCCCAGGCAGGAGAGAAAACATAAGTGGACAAGCCTGAAGGCATGGCCGTCTATTAAAGGTTGCTTGGGAATTCTCTGCAGAGTCAGGGCAAAACTGTGCTGCTAAACATGGCTGGGGGATTTGCATGTTTAAGAAAAGAGGACTAATTGAAAATCTCTCTCTTCTGGATGAGTGATTTACATTTCTTACAGATCAAATTACAGAAGGTGAAATACAGTTTTGCCCTTTTGTTGTTTATTTGAATGCAAGCTTTCATTGCTAACTTTCCTTTTTATTAAAGGGCTTCAATGCAGACTTCCAGGAAAAAGCCCAAATTCCCAAGCCATGATAAGCACCTAAAGCCCAAACCCTGCAGAAATTCACAATCCTGCTTTGTTCTGTGGCCATTTGTAGACATCTTGAATTAAGCACGCATGGCTCAGGATCTTAGTAATTAAGTATAAAAAAATAAGAAAATTGCAAAAACACAATCTCTTCTACCTATCACTGCAAATGTAATCCAGGTCTATTCCCATCAGCAACGAGGACAGTATAACATAAGGGAAAGACATTTGATTTTAAAGTAGCCCAAGAAATAACAAGGTGAGCATCTTGGTCTTTCCCCAGAGAAATATCCATCAGGCTGACCTTTGTTTTTCATGGTTAATATTATGCCTCAACTGCTTTCTTTGAAAAGAAAATTGTATTATTTAAAAAGAAGAAATAAGTGTCTAATTCTGGTGAATACACTTCCTTGGCACTACAAACCAGCAGTCACTGTCCCGATACCCCAGGGTATTCCTGTTTCCCAGGGACCATGGGAAATTACTTCTGCTCCCAGTGAGGTAACCCAGCCCAGGAAAGGGCTCCCACTAGCTCAGAAACAAGGCTGCTTATGGAGCTGAGGAAGGAGTTTCAGAAAACCCAGCATTTTATCTGTGAGCCAGGGAAGAAGAGCAGATGAGGAGGAGCTCTTCCATGAGATGTCAATTTGCCTTCAGCAGGACAAAGTCTGTAGCTGGGGACACTACTAACACAATGCTCATTAGAGATGTGATGCTGAGAATACTCCCATCAGTTCAAGATTTCTGGATGTGTGGCTCAGCTGATGGCTCACTGCAGCAGTGACAGCACCTTGGCAAGCAACAGGACTCAAGTCACCTCTGGGGCAGGAGACCCACACTCAGCACTTATTTATCACACCTCAAACAACCCAGCTACAGAAGAGTATCAGAGTGCTGCTATTTTAATTGAAGATGGCTCTACAAGCAGCAGAGAACCTCATCACCTTAATGTTGATAATAGGTATGGGGAAGGGGGGAGGGTGCCAGCAAATCAGATAGTGGTTTTCTAAGTCTGTGTACCCAAGAGGGAGAGCACAATGAAAACTGGAGAAAACAACACTCATGTACATCAAGCATCAAACATTTCAACTTTAGTACTGCTGCTTAGGCCAAGCAAAAAAAAAAAAAAATCTATTGGCATAGGGAGAAAACACATCTCTAGATTTTGATAAAGCTATGGGAGGTTATTTGGAGGAGGAATTGCCTGGGCCAGTTAAAAGTGGTTGTGCTCTGCCGAAATAAATTCCACCCTGAGATTTAGTACAGCAAGTTCTCCAAAGATGCTGTAGTGAATGAGCTGGCAGCCCAGGGGTTTCCCACACTCTACCTCTGGGTGTTCCAGGAAAGCAAAATTAAGTGCTGAAAAGCGGGGGGGAGAATGCAAGAGGAATCCAATATCAGGCTTTCTGCTGGCTTCACTGCTGCTAATCATCTCCGTACATGTGAACTGGGTGTAAAATGTTCCCACATCAGAGCTGTAGTTGTGCATAGGTGTAAATTACTACACAAGGTCCAAGGCCGCTCTCAGCCATGTCCAAGCTGCCTAATTAGCAGTTGTTAGTGTGGCAGAGCTATAAAGTGCTAATATTCAAATGTTATGACTGTGATGCCTCTTGCCAAAATCCATGAAGTGTTTGGAAGCTGGCTAGTGTTACTGACTAAACTCTCTCTTCCCTCTCAAGCAGAGGATCAAAGGCAGCCATGCTAATTAACCTCTCCTTTTAGAGCATCTATGGTGAAAATGTAACGTTGCACCAGGGCTGCTACCACAGCAGTGCCTGGCCCTGACAGGAGATGCTGCAGAGCTGCAAGAGCAGAGCTTTTGCTTTCTGTCTCATGCAAGGCAGTCCCTTCATTTGGGTATTGCTGTTCTGGGGTGGCAAAGAAAAACTAAATATTTTTTGTAAGACTGTTATTTTAAAACTAAGCCCTCCGACTCGCACAGCCAACCTCTAAAAACAAGGCCTACAGGACTGGAGAAAAGCACTCACATAACATATAGTACTTGACATTGCCCATGGCTAAATATAGGGAACAAGATGTTCTCTGTGGCCATACCAAGCTTCCTTAGTCATATACACTTTAATCTAAGCCCTGCTACAGGGAGAGATCCCTGGCCCCATTCTCCCTTCTGAGCAGCGACAGCAGGGTGAGTACAATGTGCGTCCACTGAAGCATGGCCAACGCAGCACCAAGGCTCAGCTCTGTGCAGATCAACCCAGTCAGGCAGGAGCATGCCCTTGGTGCAGCTAATTTCAGAGTTATTTTCTATGGTTAGCATCAAAGACATTTTCTACTGCGCGCATGTATGAAATTATGGCTCACTAATTTCATAAATGGCAGAGTGCATATCTGACCCTCTTCTCCCCCAAAGCCCCTGAAAATCTGTGGGTTGTACCCAGCCAGCAGAGCCCACGGTGCAGAGACATCCCTACCCCGGCCACAGCATCTTCTGGAGGAGAGGGCCACAGGAAAGGAGCTGCTTGAGGACCCTCACTATGCGCCCATCTTCCCCAGGGAGGTGGTCCCAGGAACCCAGACAGGGCCTGTGAATCCACAGGGATTCAGTCCCACCCACCCACAATGCTGTTAACACTGAATGTCCTGAGCTTGCAGCCATCTGCAGAAGAACTTGGCACCACCATCCCTGCTTTGCCCCTGGAAAAGGGACCTCCCAGAGGTAGGGCAGCGTTTCCCAGGTACGACAGAAGCAGACCTAGGCACAACAGTTTCTTCTATCTGTGGAACACACAACCTCCTTCAGCCAGCCAGATTCTCAGGGGAGAAGATCCTCATTTTATATCATCTTTACAGCATTTTTCAAACCCCCAAAGACTCATGCTTGAAACACACACAGTAAGTTGACTAACAGACCTGGGTTTGCCAGCACAGCTTGATCCAAGCTCACATACACGAAGAGAAGCCCCACTGAACTCGGGGTCTGGCCTCACACACAGGTGGGGAGAAGGGCCTTGCTCACCCAGCACCGTCCTCTGCCCATGGAAGCAGAGACGTCTCTGGTGTCAGGTTTAGCAGATGAGAGCATGGGGCAAGCTGGATGGGGCTGGAAACTTCATATAACTCTCTAAAAAAAAAATCCCATTAAAAAGTCAATTTTCCCAGTAAAAAGAAAAAAAAAAAAAAAGAAATAACTCAAATCTCATCAAAAGCAGTAGATCTTCTCAGCAAGATGGGCACTGGCAGGGCTGGGCTTGGTCATATTGCGTGGAAGGGAAGTCCCTGTGACTGAGAAGTAAATGGGTGTTTGCAGGACAGCATAAATTAATACAACAGCGGCTGCTTTTTCAGTGAAATCAAACCCCAGCCATCCCCTGTCATAAACAGAAACTTCACAGAGGCATTACAGGATATTTCATTACTAAATATTTTGAATTTTCAACACGAGAAGTATTACCTAGCACTAGTTGCCTTATTTGTTTCATAGGGAAGGGATTAACATTCCTGGGGCTCGGAAAAAAGGCATATACCACCAAAGCAATAAAATATGATTATTTCTTTGCTTTCACAGGTCCTCATGCAGACAACTGCAGGTCTTGGAGATACTCTGACACAGGCCTGGAGTGTATAGCACTCCTTCATTTGCACTTCAAGCTCCCTGAATCTGGGCAAGGACTCCAGTCTCAGAGGCAGATTCTACAGCAGCTTACATCATGTAAGTGTGAGGTTATTCCTGATTTATGCTAGGATGGCTGAATGTAGCACCTGTTCCCGTGTATTTATTTATGTTGTCTATAAAGGATTTATATATTTTTTTAAAGAGACAGAAATTATTGTCTCATTTATACTAGCATATAGAACTCTTGAATAGAAAAACCGAGTCCAGATAGTTGGAATATCACAGGGAGTAGATCTGGCCCAGTGGCTTTATTTCTGGAGCTCTGCTCCACCTCCAAATTTTAAAAATGGTATATTCATGCTCTGAGGCAAATCTCATTTTCCAGCTCAAACATTTTATGCAATATTTTAGTAGGCTGTTTCATACTGCTGTACAGTCTCCAATTTTAAGAATTATCAATAATGTATTCTTCCATGTAACCTCTTTAACACTCACAACAGAATAAAATAAAAACACATCAACAAAAAAATTGTCTCTGCTTGGCAATGCTATGTGAATGTTAAATTTCCCATTTCACAATGCAGCCATCACTATAAACTCTGAGGGCGGATTAATGCTCTTCTGGTACTTCACTGTATCAGAACACGGATTTGCAGACAACAGCTGCAGCAAATTCCCTTGACTGAGAAGAATTACAAGTATTATCACCTAGATCATTAAACTGGGTTCATAGATTGCAGAATGTCTTCAATCAATTCATCTAAGATAACTTGAAGCCAGCTGGACCCCCTCAGTGAGAACTTGACTTAATTGGCCAATAAGTGGCTGGAAAAGGTGCATGCGATTTGATAAAATTACAGACTGCAGAAGCGATTACAATTTGGAGAACCACAGAGGGTAGCCTCCGGGTCAGCCCTTTTGGAGAGGGCTAAGTTAATGTCCACTATTAAGTGCTGCTGTGAAAAATGTTGGCCCACTTGGTGCTCAGATGTAAAGTGTATCCAGGTCATTCCTCAGCTGATGGAGGGAGAGATGTGCACATTTATCACTGCTCTGGCCTCATTTCTGCCTTGGTAATAGTCGTACACTAACAACTGCTGGCAGTTTCATGGTTTTCTGGGTACCCTTCATTTTATTGGCATAACTAAAATATTATCTGAGCAAAGCAATCCATCTGCTAAAGAAAAACACTTTCATTCAATTATGTCCCCCGAGTCTTTTCTTAAGAAAGGTTAAAACACCAGGAAGTTGAAAAATATATATTAGTTTGTTTTTATTTTTTCCAATCTACTGTAAATATGCTTGCTTGTTACTGGATAAGTGGTAGGTCTACATATTTACCTCCACAAAATGTTAGAGAATATGCCTAGCTTTGAGAAAAGGGTCAACTCACAATATCAGATTAGCATTTGAGTACAAAGCATTATTTAAAAGCAATTACCTATCTTCCTCTTCCTACACCCCCAAAAAAAAAAAAAAAAGGAATTAAAAAAAAAAAGGATAGAAAAGATTGCATAAGTATTTTCTCCATGATTTTATATTTAATAAATGAAATAGGTCATTCGCAGAAAAGCAGTATTTTTTAAAATGGAGCTACAGAGTGCAAAGAAACCATTGCATTACCCAATTGTGTTAAACATCATGGAAAAACAGAGCTTGATCCCACGTGAGCTCAGCAGGAAGGGCTCCCATTGACCTTGGCGAGGGGCTGGGGGTGCCTCCCAGGCATTAACCCTTTTGTTAGCCCCACCCCAAGACAGGGCTTGCAATCACTTTTGGCACCGATAGAGTGTACCTGCTGTGATTCCATGTTGCTGAGGCTGCATATTTTTCATGGATTGGATAATTTTCATGGGTTTTGTTTTGTTATTTTTAAATCCCTACCTTTTACAGAGCTAGCTCCAAGACTCAGATATCTAATGCTGATACTCAGAAGTAGCTTGGTCTCATTTCAAGGATTTTTTTGCTGATGGCTAAGTTGTTACAATAGTAAATGGTGTAACATACAATCAAAAGCCTAGGGGTTGCATAGTTAGCTAGACGCACAAAAACACAAATTAATGAAGTGTGGAAGGACAAGTTACATCTTACCATTAAACAGGGAAAGACTCTGACACAGTGATTTTAAGCTGCAAATATCAGGTCAGAAAAGAATTCCTCTTTTTTAAAAAAGGTACAAAATGCATACTTTCTCAAAATGCTTTCCCTTCATAAGTCAAATGTCAGAATCCAGTTTTATCTCACCCGTAGACAGAAATTAAGTTGCCATTTGCTTGCTGGATCTCCTACCATGTAACAGATGTTTCTTCCCAAGCAACTTCTTATTCCCATTGCACCCAAGGCACAAAGCACAGTCATCCAGGGCACAGGTTAAGGTAGGCTCAGCTGAGAGCTGGTCTACCACTTTGGAAAAAAAACCCAAAAAAAATCTATTTGAGGGAGCCTTCTTAAGAAAGGAAGCTCAGGTTTAGTCTGTCCCTAACTGTGGGCAGAAAATGCACATTTCCAAATGTTTCTGGTAAAAGCAACCCACTTTGGTCATGTAAAAAATGGCCTTTCATTTTAAAACATTAGGGAGAGTCAAAAGACATTTGAAAATGGGTTGAAACAAAGCAGGGTGTCTCCAGACGACCCTGTGGCAGTCCCTCCACCCCCACCCCAGTTTTTGATCCTCCCAGAGTTTAGTGGAATGGACTGATTTAGACTGTGGAATAGACTGAAAACATGGTGCCTGTCACAGGCACAGAGATGTCATGAATGTTTCAATTCCTGGTCCTGTCTCTCCAGTCAGGTGTTTCAGTTAAATGGGTAACACTCTGTTCTGCTGCCTTTGGTGCTAGAAAAGAGATTCTGCTTTCTTGCAATTTTAAACAGGAGAGTACGAGGGCTTTAGCTGCACTGGGTATTCACCTTCAGTCTGTGCTCTAGCACAGGCAAAGCCCTAACTCTCCCCACTTAGCTCACCAGTGTTGCCTTGCTGGTTAAACCCTGATGTGAAAAGCCCTCTCTAGGCAAATTTCAGCATTTTAAGCACTATCCTCACTTGGCAGAAGGATGCTGCCTGCCAAGATTTACCTTTCAATACAGGATGGAGACCCGGAGGGCTGCTTGTCCTCTGCTCCCTGCTCTAGAAGAGTGGCCCTGCACAGCCAGGGTCAAACTGAAACTGTGTGACTTCTGTGCCACCATGCACTCGGTGCGACCTTGAATGCAATGTCTCCATCCACCAGCGAGTGACCAGCCGGGCCTGCCACCTACCATGGGAGGAAAAGGGAAACTAATTGAGTTGTACACGACTTAATCACGTTAGCATCCCTAGTGCTGCCATTTCCCACGTCCCCACAAGCTCATGCCATGTTTGTGGTTACTGGTGCTCCCACACACCCTGGGGCACCAGATTTCAGACACACATTGAACTGTCGCTTGCAAATTTAGAAATCTATTTTTAAAGCAAACTAAGCAAACAATGGCGCTTTCTCTGCCTGTCAAAAAGATCATTAAAGGAACAGTTGCTGGCAGGGATTTCAGTGCAAACAGGCCAGGCTTGGCAGGGCAGGACCTTTGCTCCAGCTCACTGCTTTCATGCTGAACTGAAGCGACGGTCCTCGATAGCCCATCACACCACTGGCTCTTCATCAGGAACCACCAACAAGCATGGGCTGATCCAGCAGATCCCAGAAAAACTGTCCAAGATTTTCACCTTTGTAGGGAAAAGCCCTCCAGGTCAGTTCCACCCCAGAAGGCGAAGGTCAAGCCATTGCCCACTGTGACATTTGATACCACCCTGCAACACCCTTGGTCTTCTCTCTTTGTGTGCAGACTGGACCCCTGCAGCCTCACTGCCACAGCTCTAGCACCATGCTGCTGGCATTGGAGGACTCACCATTTTCCTGAGTCAGCTCTGGCCCCCAGAACCACTTGACTACCCGAGGATGGCAGTCCCACTGAACAGTGAGTCCATGTGATCATGAGCAACATCTCAAGAGCCAGTGCTACAAGAGACATACAAACACCTTTCAGACTTATTTTTCTTTAACATTGAGATATTTTAGACCATCTCCCTTCTCTGCTCCTGACACTCAATGATTAAGGACTGCAGTGTTGATTGCCCACTGCCTAGAGCTATGGCATCACACCTTTCTACTCAGGCTAACAGGGTGAGCTAGGTGTGCCCCTTTTTGGATGCCTCCACAGAGTAGTCTCTCAGCCTGGAGATGCAGGGAGCCAGGGCAGCAGCAGCACCACTGCCTGCTCCCACACAAGGGACGTCAGCAGTTGGGTCTGAAGCCAAGCAGGGACCACCAAGGCAGGGAGCCCTTCCTGGCCCCGCACAGGGTGGTTAGAGGAGGGAGACAGAGAGGACCCCACAACTGCCCAGATGTTGCATTCTCTCTAGTGCAACTGGGTCGCTCCATCTGCTCAGCCCAATATTTTCCATTTGGATACAGCAATCACTGCAGTGTACAGTCCAACAGAGAAGAGCCACTGCTGAGATACCTGTGCTAAACTAGAGGACAGGAAGTGGGAACAGACAGATCCTATGGCTGAGCTACTGGAAAGGAAGTATTTCATCTACCCTGCATGGATGGCCAGACCCACACTCTTTACTCAACCAAACAATAGAAGTATCTGGATCCACTTTGGCATATTCCAAACACACTGCACCCCATCGGCATCTTTGAGGGATCTATTAATTATCACTAGACACAGAAGTAACTGAGATAACCTTTCCTTCCTTCTGTCTTTCAGCACTAAGGAGGTGGTGTAGAAAGGAGGCTATTTATACATGGAGTAGAAAAGTCTATTTTTTGTTTACTTTGAAAAAGCCTAGTATTGACTTCCATTTATCTTCCAATAAGTCCTTGTCCAATGCAGCTCAGAACATAATCTGTTCCAAGGGCAGGTGCTCCTTAATGAGAGCTGAAATTTCCATGGCTTTTACTCCATTCATTAAAAGGGAATGAGAAGGAGAGAAAAAAAGAAGAGAGTTAGAAAATGGCATGAAAGCATATTATCAGTAAATTGTTTCCACTGTGTTTGTGACTCTTCTTAATGTTTTATGAATATGCTAAAAAATTTGCTCAGGCATTTTTCCTTGGGCACTCTAGTTAATTACTTATTCAGAGAGCTTCTACTCTGTTCCTTGCAAAATGTGTTGTGCATTAATTCTGATTATGTACAAAAACCCACCTGCAAGGAAAAACTCTGAATCAGTAATGCTGATAAAATGAGCAGCTCTCCTGGGGCTTACTGAGAAACAGGATACTGGACAGAATTAAAATCTTGTAGCTAAGGCTATTCATAATGTCATTAACATAAAGGCAATTAAATGAGTTTTTAACCTACAACCCTTTATTGTTATTAATGAACATTAGAAAAACACAGGAGATAAAATTGGTAATTATCTCTGCACCAAGCTATGCAATAATGTGTTTAAATATAAAAAGAAAACAAATGATTATTGTTAGTATTTTCAGTAGCAGAAGCCCCAAGGAGCAGCTCAGTCACATTTAATCACATGGTACTACACCAAGAGGGTTAATTAAACCAGGGCTTTACCTTCAGCATGCTTGGTTATTCTGTTTAATATGGAATCAACAAACAGAAACGCCAACCTGCAAAATATTCCAGGCAGTGCCTTTACCATCAGGTGAGCCACCTTTACAAAAACCAAGAGGGCTTTCATTCCCTCCAGGACAAGAAGCTGCAGTCCTCTAATCAAGTTTTTATTGTCGCATGCTTTAAAAAAACAATTCTTGAAACAACTATATAAATCCTGGTTCATAGCCCAAGCTTACCATTTTGTAAAAAAAGAATTTGGGGATTCAAAAAAGATGAATATTTGACAGTAGATGGTAGATACCGTTGCAGCACTACAGTGCGGTGAAAAGAGCTCCAGTTCCATTTTTTAATGCAAACTATTGTACCCTCTACTTAAGCAGTCATAAACTAGAATATCTTCTAAAGGGGAAATGCACTAAAGCTCAGTGAAATAGCCTATATCTACACTCGAATTTAATAATTTGATAAGTTTTATTATTTAAATCTCCAGAACAATTTCAGCATCTCTCTTTTATATTAGTTCTTTCAATGTATTTAGAATATTTTGGGGGTTCAGAAATCTATTTTCTGGGTAACATGTAGCTAAACAAATGACAGCTAATTTTATCTTCCATGTCAGTAGATAAAGCTTTCCTAAGGAATGTGTCAATGCAGACAGGGCTTGGGAGGGAAGAGCTGAAGGCACTTAAAGACTGCACAGAATCCAGCCCTGGTTTCATGGAGAAGCATGTGTTCTTGCTGCAAGACCCCCATGACCAGGTGCTGCAAGGACCTGCCCTGTCCAACATCCCTCTGCCTCCTGCATCCAGGGGGTGGGATCTGTGGCCAACCCTTCCCAGCAGCAGAAGGGAGGATGTAGGAGTGAAGGGAAAACAAAAGAAAGAAAACTCAAAGGGTGTTTGGCTGATGTGCTGAACATAGGGATAACTGAGTGCATTACACCAGAGAGGGCTGCATGTGTGAATGCAAAGGAGGTCTGATAGCTATACAGCTACTTTTTCCCTAGAAGGTATTCTTTCTAGGACTGCTGAAGAGAAGTGAGAAATTAAAAGGATTTAGTCAAGAAGAAAAATGACCAAGGTGCTCCCGCGCTATATGGGAAATTAGACTAGTGAGACAGCAGAAGAATTAAGAAAAATATCAAAAGGGTGAACAGTTAGCAGCGCAGTTTACAGCAGCAGATACCATCAGATAAACCAGCTGCTTCTTTTAACAGATATGCAGCAAGAAAGCAGATAACCTGGCAACTCAGACATCCAAAAGAGCCTGCAAAACCTCCCTCCCACAGGGAGTGATGGCAAAGCTGGATCTCACAAGAAGCAGAATCACTTACCAGGCTTAGACAGGAGCCGAGCCTAAAGCAAAAGCCAGATGCACTGAGAAGATAGGAGCAGAGAAGGAGATAGAGGAGGAAGCATCAGAAGTAGTGTCTTGAAATACAAAAATCAGATGGGACCTATTGAGGGTTGATCGCTGGAAGGGTGCAGAGCCCAAAGCTGGAGGGGAAAAGGTGCTTCATGGAGTCAGGTAACTAGAATGGGGCAGACATACTCACAGGTACTTTTGACATTACTATTAAGCTGCTCCCAAGCCCTTTTTAAACACACACAGCCTTCTCCACCACCACCTGCAATTGACAATAATGCGTGGGATCACTGGCACCAACACACCATGCTGTTAAACAGCAGGCCATAGGCAGTGGTGGTATTATAACCAACAACTGCTTCAGACAACTTGACAGCTCTAAATGCCTGAAAGGTTTTCCCCAACAACTACAGATTTCTCTTCCTCCTGATGTGGAAGCTGATTTCACTTGGATGTGTAAAGCCTGCTATTCACTGGTGTAATAAGAAAAGGCCCAGGCTATTCAAGTGCTGTGTAGATGCAGAAATGACGTGCGTACTAACCAGCTCTTCCAAGTCAAATAAGCATAGCTGGTTTAGTTTCTTTTGAACTGGGAGATGTTGTAGGAAGCCATTAAGCCTGGTGAGCTGTGGTAGAGGTGAGATGACCTCCAGTACTTTGTATGAGAGTATGCAGCCCTGGCAGTGACACACAGTGGCACAGAGGACAAACATGGTGTCAATTCTGTCCCCAAGACAACAATGCTGCAAACACACAGCCATCTCTTACACACCACGTCCCTTGGCAGCCTGTGAGTGTACAACGAAGGGCCACCATGCTGGAGCTCTTCTCTCTCTATCCAGGAAGTTGGTTTTCAGTGCTCTGTGCTTTTATGTTCACATTGCACTCTTCTGTGAAAAATAGGCACACAGCTAAGCAGAAGCACGCGTTGCTTTTGGGCATCCTTTTCTAGTATTTTAATTATAGATCACCAGTTCATTACTTGCTTCTAAACTTTACCCTCTTCCCTTCATCAAGAAAAGAATCCCAGGCATTCTTCCACACCCAGATCAAGCCAATGCCCATTTTCATTGAAAGCTGCTTGAGACAGCTTCAATGACAAGTGCCATCCTGCTCGAGCGCCACAGGTCTCTGCACCCTCGTGCTGGGAGGAAGCAGCACACACGTGGCACGTGGGAGATCAGCAGAGCTACTACCCTTCACCTGTACATTAAAGAAAATAACCCAAAACATGAATTAATTATGATGAGGACAAAACAAGATAATGCCCATTTGAAGACAAATTTCATTACACACATCTTAGAGGAGTTTAAAATTGGTGCAACCACTAGCTGTTTTGGACATCTTCATCCAAGTCAGTCATCCAACACACCAGTGATCCAAAAATGCAGTGACATCCCAAGAAGGAGAGGAGCACTGTGAAGTGTCCCCAAGTTTCTGACATCAGCAACACCCAGGTCAGTACAAGCATTCCTGCTCTGCTCAGATGAAACTCAAAAACCTGGGAATAACCTGCTCACTGTGGGGACCAGCTCACTGGATCACAGACATCTGGTCACAGTCACCACAGTGAAGGGAGCTCACAAGAAATCAGTCTATTCCAGCATAAGAAATCCTATCTTCTTCATAAGCTAAGGCAGGAAAGAACCACCAAGCCTGTATCCTATTTACAGTATTTTAGTGGATAAATGACACTCTTGCTACTTTTTTTGCCGTCTATCAGGTGTTTACAGTGACAACAGCCTGTTGTCTGTCATTCAGAGGGCTGGCACCTGTCTGGATAATAGCATGACTCAATATTCCTGAAGTACTAGATTTCTGTGAGAGAGGAAAAATCAATAACTGTGACAAGTGCTATCCATTAGAGCCCAAGAGCAGAGAGCAAACGATTACACAATGTCATTTGTTTAATATAACAAGACTGTAAATGAAAACTCTATCAATTGATCTTTGGAGGATAAAACATCCTTTCAAAGGCAAGATGACCATGGACCAGATCTACTTGACTTCCCAAGGCCAAAATGGTCAACACCAGCTGAAGCTCAGGGTTCCCATCCTGTCAGTTTATGGTCCCCTTTGAGATCAATAGCTTCCACTACATACTGATCATGGCAACAGCAGCCATCAGCACCAGCTCCCCATTCCAGGGCAGAGCCAGAATCGTATACAGCTCTGCTTTTTCTTCATCATGTTTCCTGAAGCAAAGCAAAACATGCATACAAAATACATCATATATATTGAGATCTCTATTTCAGTACTTATAATATATGCTTATACTCAACATAACAGCGTTTCTAAGTGCTCTGTGAGTATGGACAGTGGGAGGTAAAGAAATTTGGCTGGCTTCAAGAGCAGAGTCATCCTCTGCTCTCCAGCTCCCTTCCCACCCCTGGTCTCTTTCATTGTTTGGCTTTATGGCCTTGTGCCACTTGGGCTGATGTTTCACTTCTAAATGGCATTTCAGCTTTGGCCCCCCTCACTGCCCAGCACCCTCTCCCGGATTAGCTCTTGGGTGCCATATGGTACAAATGGCCTGCCACACACTCCCTCAGTCAGCGTTTAGAAACCTGCCAAAACGCTGCCTCTGCTGGCAGCCTGCCTGGTGGCTCCGTGGGCTGCGAAGGGAGCGTGACGCTGCCTGGAAATAATTGAGATGGGGCTGTGCCAGGTCGCAGGCAGCAGCCCTGGGAGCGGCGCTGCCCTCGCCCGTGCGCTCCCCCACGGCACGGGCAGACATTCCTGCACTCGAGCACCTCTGCCACTGCACTGCCTCCCCTGCTGATCCACTAACAAACAGCACTTGTTTACTCCGGCTGTGTTCCGCTTCCTTCCCAGTACGGGCCCAGGAGGGCAGCACACAGGTCCGTGGACTGCTCCCCAGACAGTGCCACAGGGAGCAGTGCCCAGCTCCTGGCCACAGCGGGGCACCCAGCTTTGCCAGGACAGCTACCGACTGTGATGGGGAGGACAGGCAGGCCAGCAGCACCTGGGAACTTGCTAAGGTTTCCTCACCTTGCCATAAAGTCCTTTCCTAAAGCAGATATATTCCTCCTCTCAGGGTGGCATGTGCATGTCCTCAGCTGCTTGCAGGAGGGTTGATCAGTCCAAGAGCATCACCCTCAGAGACCTGGTCTGGTGAAAGAGAAGAGAAGTAAGCCTGGTGGAAACTCAGTAGAATATTGGCCCCTGGTCTCAGGGGAGAAAAAGGTTGCATGAAAAACAGTCAGCTACAGCAGCAGACCTCCTCTAGTGTCTCTCCAACAACACAGACATTTTTTCTCCCTCTTCTCTGACTCTCTTGCAGCCTAACCGAGCCTCTTGCTTTCCTTCATCCTACAGCAGTTCCGACTCCACTTTCTCCTCTACCAAGCTGATCTGATTTTTGCTTAACTTTTTTCCCTCCAAGAAAGGAGACTCTCCATCTTCTTGTTATACTAGAAGCAGATTCATTCAAATGTCTGGATCATCTCATATCAAACATCATATTTGGGTTTTGATCCCTATTAGATGTGAATGAGATCTTTTTTCCAGGTTTTGGCTGAGAGCTTCTCATGGACCTCTCCAGCTGTAGGGTTTTTCCCTAGATGGTCCCCCCCATCCAAAATCCTGCTTCTAGTACTGTGAAATTGTTTTCCTCCAATGCTGTTTCATGAAAAATGCAATAATCGAGGAGTCTAGTAATAGTCTGAGCTGGAAGGGACCCAGAAGGATCATCAGGTCCAACTCTTAAGTGAATGGCCCATGCCAAGTACCCACACCAGTGCAGGTGACCTACCTTCCCACCCAGGAGCCATGGCAGCAGCCAGAGCACAGACAGGCCGTGTGCCAGCAGCTGGTGGCAAGGCTCAGAGGAGGAGCACATGGAGCACACTGGGTCCACTAGGGCCCCAGAACCCACCAACTTCCTGCATAGTGGAAACTGTAGACATGCCCAGCGGCACCTGGAAAAGATCCCACCACAGAAAACCTGAGATAGGCACGAAATTATGTTGGCCGAACCACCCACCTAAAATCCAATAATCCATCTCCTCAGGGCCACTTGGGAAGTGAGGTGCCTTAAGCATCTGCAAACCACTCATAACAAAGGGTCAGGTGTCCAGCTTCACTTACAGCAGATGAGAAGGAGAAAACTTGCAACACCTGTGTCACTTTTCATTGGGCAAGTAGGTGAGCAGTTAAGATGATGTTGCTCCTTAAAAGACATCATTTTGTGTGTTTGTAACTCATCAACTCCAGATAACCTCCAATAGAACATCAAACTTGCAGGAGCCTTCATTCTTCCTAGACTGGACTTCAAAGCTGTAATGTTACCTCTACATATTTGTGCGTTACTTAGCTCTTGTTAGACTAAGCTTTGCCCTTCAGTCACAGTGGGGAGTGGATAGAAGAAAGGCAATATTAGAATAAAAAACCAGCAAAACTATAAAAGGAAATGCAGGATGAAAACACCTCGACAATGACTGGTGGCAACATTGGTAATTCCTGTACTGTGGTGAAGAAAGTAGCAATGCCATGGTTCTAATGTATTCTGGTGAAACATTTGTACTATGTGCCTACACAAAGCTTCAGATGAAACAGTCTCTTTATAAGCTTTTGATAGCTAGGAGAGAAGTGGCTTTGCCATTACCTCTGTGTGAAATGAAAGCAATACTGAGTCTTGGTGTTCCTGGATGGAGGTGCTGATCATCACAGTGACAGCCAAACTAGCTTTGCTTGTTTGTTGTTTACCTTATGCTAAGGGGAAGGAGCTCCTTTGTTGTCATTGTATGCTGTGATGTGGTAAAACACAATCCATGCCCAATGTGCAAAGGAATTTCAAGCCAGCAATATTTATTATCCATGCATAGACAGCACGTATTGCTGCTTTGCTGTCAGTGCTGTTTGCAGTGCTTCAGTGAAAATAAAAGGGCATTTGTATCTCGAGTGCCACACTGTGCTGTGACAACATGAGTGTAGCAAGGGCTGTTTTGTATTGTACCACACACACAAGCTTGAGAAGGAAGGTTCTACCACAGTTGCCTGGAAAGCCTCAAAGTGCATGAAAGAAACCCTTACAAGTGACATTTGTAACCTCCTGCTGTAAGGGATGTGCTCCCATGCCCAAATGCTGCCCTGGGCATTCCCACTGTTGGCAGCAAGGAGCTGCTGTTCCTGGGAAGCCTCACTGCCTGCATGGGTGACTGAGGTGCATTAGAGTGGAATTTGGCCAGTACATGAAGCTCACTAAGAAACATCAGGAGCCTGGTATTTCACATGCTGAACAACTTTTTAACTGGGTGAAGGAGCCTAGGTGAACAGTACAGCCTGAAACAGTCTGAGGGGATTAAAACCTTTCACAAGCAATCAGCTCTGCCTAGCAGGTTTCTAGGGTCTGTTGCATGTGAAGCAGCATAAGATCATCTATTTTCCTGAAATAAGAGAAGAAATAAACAATGCTCAAGTGCTGGACCAAGCAGCTTTAAGAATCATTCAGGTTCACTGCAGTTTCCCAGCTTTACCATGATGACTTATCTCCCAAATAGTTATCCTCTCACAAAGTTCAAAACACATGATATCCCCCATCAAACTCAACTGTTGTTTTAAAACTGGTTCATGTTCACCAACAGAATTTGCAAAGAAAGAAAAAAAAACCAACCCACCTGATACATGTCTTCTTTCTTTAGCCTCTGATTTTGAGTCTCAGGAAGCTGTGAACACAACCGCACTTGGGAATAAGTCCCTGGCAAGGCTAGGGACGGCATTTGTGTGTTAATAGTACATAATTTACCCTCACCACAACCTCTGTGTCAAAGCCACCTCCCCTGCATGTGGCTGGCCATGCCTGCTGCATGAGCAGTGTTGACACTGGAGGGTGGCTCCTGCTCTGCTTCCTAAAATCACAGAACTCCAAGACCACGGGACATTTAGGAGGGAAACATGGCATGCAGGTAGCACTGCAGGGTCCCAAGGTCCCTGGAGCTCACCATCATCTTTGTGGCATTTTTTCCCCATGACGTTAAGATGTTCTTCTCTGTAGTGGGGCTGAGTACTGGCATGCACAAGTTACAGAAATGTCTCCAAAGCAGGCACTACCCCCCTTTCATTCTCAAGCCTGCAGTCCCCGCACCCCTGCTTGTGAGAGGCAGGAATGCCTACAGTCACTCTTAAACCCCCACTCGGCAACCTGACTTCAATCCTTTTCAGAAGTTATAAAACATCCTCTTGCAGATCCCTTGGCTAACAGGCTTGTAGAGAAGGGCAGTTGGATTGGAGCTGTCTCCTCCCACGGAGCAGTCATCAGAGCTTCAAACACCTGAAAGGTGAGAAGAAAAGGGATTCACATTTTAAAAGACGAAGTCACTTCAACTACTACTAGTTTATTGATTCCTAAATCAATAAACTCAACGAAATAAACTGGGACTTGCTGAATTAAAGCAGAACATGACACTCTGAAGCAAAGTGAGAGCTGCTTTCAGCGTTACAGCTAATGCAGGAGCTGCCAACAGCTTTGCACCTTCCTGACTTGTGCTGTCTTAAGAAGAAAAGCACTATTTTCCCTCATCTGCATGTCCATCATTGTTAATTGGTGACAAGCACAACCAGTCCCCCCAGCAGCCTCCCCAAGCCACAGAGCACAGTGGTGTTCCCACAACATGTTATTCTGGGAGTCAGCCTCCATGGGAAGCAGAAACCTGTATCAAGGAAACCTGCTACTGGTAAAGCAGATTTTTCTGCCCAGTTTGATTCCAGCCACAGAGTACTACAGAACAACAGCTATTTGCATTGCAACTATCTTTTAGGCTGCTTCCTTCTCACTGAGTATATTCCACAGAGCTGTTCTCTGCAGTCAAAAACACAGACACACATGGATTACAATGAAAATATTTGAATGGGCTTTGATGAGGCTGTGGAACTAGAAAACACCACCACAACAGCTGGGATCCCTGCACTGAAAGGACACGCTGTTAACTGAAGTAAATATGTTGCTACGAATTTCTGACTTAATTGACAGAACATTTTATAGTGTGAACTTCAAAATCTCATTAGGAATGAATCAGAATATGGCTATGTGCCTGTAACATTTTCAATGCCAACATATAGTCAGGCCTACTTGGAGCTGATATCATTTCTTGATCAAGCAGCTGAGAGATTCCAATGTAATTCAGTGCAATCAATTATAATGCTTCATGCCAATATGTAAAACTAAATTGGATTAAAAGAAATACCATCATGAAATTGTGGTCTGAAAGACAAATCCCAGCATTTTTAGTGGCTATTAGTTCACGGCCATCCCTGACATGCCTAAGCTAAAGAAATAAAGGCATTTTCCTGCTCACATTGAGGTGTGAGGTGCCCGAGAGGCCAACCAGGCTGCACAGGAGGATCTCTGCGATTGAAGGGCTCTGCCAGTAACTCCTTCCACCCCATGAGGACACTACATTTTGGCACTTGACAACATCACCCCTGTCATATTCATTCTTATTATGGAGGTACGACTTAATTCTCATCAGCTTCAGTAAAAACATCACAAAACTAAGCATAATTAAAGATCCTGCAGACATCTAATGCCTGCCTGTTCCTGGTCAGTGTGTGGCCACACACTGCTGACAGAGCAGCACCCATAAATCTCCTGGCCAAGGCACATGGTGCACCCCACAGAACAAGGTACAGCCACTGCTGGCTGCCCAAACTCCCAGCTGGGCTCCCTGCCCTGGCAAAGGCAGGCTGGGCTATCGAGATGCACAGCATGGCAGCCTTCTGGGGAGTATGCTCCCACCTCGGACCAGCCTCCTCCCCTCAGGAAAAAGTGGTCTCCTGAGCCAGGAGAAACTTAGAAAGCTGGAGTTTTGAGGAACTACCTTTACAACAGTCAATTAACCGGGAACAACTAGCACAAGTTCCCTCATCTGAAAGTTAGCTACTAGTTGTATCAACAAGATGACCGATGAGGGTCTGGTGAATCTTCTGTGAGAGATTCAGGAGGTAAAAATCCATCGGATATGGTCGGTTCCCTCTTTTAGTGAAAGAGCTGGCTTAAGAAATTACTGAATTATTTGACACAAACCCAAACGGTCCACTACTATCTCAGGCCCCCTGCTTAACTAATTTATTACATTTGGAGAACTGGCCTTTTGATGCTTGGGAGACCTGTGAGCTGGCACAGTCTCCCTGATGCAGTATCCCAAGAAAGCAGGACTGAGGGCAACAGCAGCAACACACCAGCCATCCTTGCTTTCCCCATGCCAGGCTGGAGCTGCACAGGTCACACAACCCTGGCTGGATCTCAAAGTGACCCCCAAAAGTCAAGGGTGAAAACCTATCAGTTCGCATTGCCAGGTTTATTCATTCACTCTTTCCTTCTGAGTTAAAGGGATGCCTGGGAGCTGAGACAGTCCTGTAATATTTGCTTAGCCCACAAGTACACAAATTAAAATATCTGACAGACTGCTAATGAGCTGATGTTGGAATGACTGGATAGTCTGTTATCATTTGGCCATTCACAGTTTCCTCACAGCCCATCTGTGAGCCAGGCGCAGCTACAGCCGTCCTCCATTCACACCTTTTGCCAATATCGGCCTTTGGGAAAGGCCTTTAGAAATTAAAGTTTGTATCAAACACACATATTTCCCACCCTGTTACCAGCCCCTCCGTGCTGCTACAAAAGGTCTGCTCAACAGCAGGCTGGAGCTGTAGCTATTTTGTACACACTTGTGTACCTGAGCCCCATGTCTGTGCCCCAGCCTGGCAGCTTAGCTCACATACCACACCAGAAACTCAGACTGCCCTGGCAGCTCACAGCTTCCTTCCTGAGCCAAACCCACCAAACTAAACCCTAACACACTTGGGCTACTTTGTGGACGAATTCTCGGTATTAGCCAAAGTTTATACACACATACACTTTCGTTTAGAGGTCAAAAAAGAGAGAACCACAAGATAATCAGTTTGGGCTATTGGAAAGGAAGTGTCCTGCCTGCAGGCGGTGCAGGTCCCAAAGGACTAAGGTTGCTGGGGGGACACATGCAAACTGAGACAAGTGCTGTGTGCTCTGACTTACTCTGCTGAAGTACCAAGACCCCATGGAGAGCTGCTGCTGGCTTTGGATGGAGCCAGCCAGCACACGGGAAATGTGCTGGGCAGAACTTCTGCAGAGGCACCTGTGCCACTGCAACTGTGTACACATCAGCTGTCTCATGCATATCCATCAGCTGGGAGGCAAAACTCCATGAGTAAGTGGGCCCAGCGCCTTCAATGGCTACATCTTAAAAACTCACAGTGCATATGAAGATCTGCATTGACTGTGATTTCCTTGTAGGCACTGCAGTCCTCAGGGTTGCAATTCTGTCCACCTAAATAAGGTGAAAAAAGGAAAATAAACAGATTAGGAGGAGATTGAGTGCACATGTTATATGGCAGTACTGTATGGTGGCAACTTATGTAGCTCCTTTGAATAATGACTTTGCTCACACAGTCACCCACAGTGGGCAAACAAAGCACAAAAATAAGAGATCAAGCCCTGATGAAAGAATTCCTTTTTTTTTTCCTTCAACTTAGAAAACTTGGTCATAGTGGTGGAAGGTGCTTCCAGGCAGCTCAAACTTGCATAAGAGGCAGAGAAGTGCAGACATCCCTGACCTTGTTTGGCAGTATTACAAAAGGTCGTATTTTCAGATGGATGATCTAGTCTCAAAATATCCTCTAGTGTAATGAGTACAAACAAGCCTTTCATCTGTCTGTCTCAGCCACGTGTCTATTTGCTTTCTCTGTTTTTTAATGCAGGGAACATCCTAGGATGGTTGCAGAAAGCAGAAGGAAGCTGAACAGTGCAGCACCTCTGCACCAATGGGTTACCAGGATCACTGGACCAAAACCACAAACCAAAGTGCTCTGCTCAGCCACAAGGTGCAGCAAGAACCACTGCCAGCTCTTTTGTGCACCTCCAACTGTCTGCCTGGTCCATGAGGGCCAGGCATAGCCCTGATGGGAGAGGGGAGTCTGTAACATTGACCTGGGTGCTGTGGTCAGCGAAGTTCATTGAGGGAGATGAGAGGGTGAATTCCCCGACATCACAAAGGGCTCCTTAGAGAAGCAAAGCAGGGTTTGTTGCTTTGGCATGTCCTCTAGCTTGCCTGAGTACCACACAGCAGGCCTGTGGCAGTGGCAGAGCTGCCAGCACCGTGCTGCTGTGTGTGGCAAAGCGGGTGGCTGGTGGCATTGGTGGCGGCACTGCTGGTGGCCAGCACTGCCCTGCCGGCAGCCAGGCTCTGCTGGGTGGCACCAGTGCTGCTGCTGAGGCAAAGGCAGCAGGTCACACTGGGCTGGGTCAGGCCCCCAGGAGGCATGGGCAGTGTCCATCCACCCTACACGTGTTTCTCTGCTGGGGTAAGGTGTGCCACCCTGGAGGTGCACAGCCTCTGCTCCACACCTTGACACCCCCAAACCAAGACACCTCACCAGCCACTCAGAGCTGGTGCCTTCAACACAGCCAAGAGAAGGGGCTTGGCAAGCAGCTGGGCAGGCAGACCAGTGAGCAGGTGACCCACAGAACCTCCTGCAAATATTTTGTGTCCTCAGCACTCAACAGGGAAACCTCAACACAAACAAAACATTCATTCCTTATAAGAACACACTGCAATATTCACTTTCCTTGTGATAAATAGAGTATTGGATTTTTCCCTCTCTTTTTTTCTCCCCCATTATCATTTAACCAGTTCTCAAATCGCAAGTTACCAAGACTCCATTTGAATATTGCAGTTACATGTTGTGAATCTTGGGTTAAACAATTTTTTCTCAAATAAATACTCCTTTTTCAGTTTCTACTGATGCTTTTGTTGTTCACAGTAATCAAGTTCCCAGTTGGCTAACCTCTCACCTAACACAACGTCTTCATCTTTCATTTGAACAAAATTTATCATCCATAAGCAAAGATAGAAAATGTGTGAATGTCTAAAGCTTATGTAAATTAAGAGGCTCTGCACACTGGTCCTAAAAATAGTAGATAATAACAAGCATTTCTTCAGCATACTGTAATTATGGGTCTGCTGTCATATCTTGCATTGTCTATAAGGTCACAGTTGTATTATACAAAATTTACAGTATATTATCAGTTAAAAACACAATAATTAGCAAGCCCACATCCTCCAGCTTCAGCACCAGTGATGAATGTTCACAAAAAGGAGGGGAAAAAAAAAAGAAAGAAAGAAAGGCATGTTGTTTATTTTATGTGGACAATACACACTTAAATTTAATCATCAATGTCTGCTATCCAGCAGGCAATATTCTTATGCTATTATAATGCTATTTGCCAAGATCAGACTATACCCATGGGGTGAATTTGTCCTTAATGAAGGGACAAGGAGCCAAATCTCCCACTATCATATCACTGACATACACTTAGACATATTTCTTTAAACTTTTTAATTCCGTATAACTTATTCTAAGACAATGCCTGAGTGAACATCTCAGGCATTATTTTCAGTATTATAATAAACCTTTAAACTTAACATTCCAATTTTTCAACTCACAAATTATGTGTCTTGAGAGAATCTCTCCCATAACATGAGTAATTTGTTTTGCTTTCCTGAACGATGGAATTTGAAGAAAGAGAAGGGAGATTGCAACCAGACCACAAGTGCCACAGCTTCCAGCAAAGACCCTCAAGAGGTTACTCAGCTTCCACATTGTCCCATCCAGCCACTTTAGATTTCCCTGGTTGTAGCAGCCAACCAGCAAGTGTGGCTGTTCCACTCTCATCAGCCACCATATCACCTGTGGTCATTCACAAAAAAGATCATCTAAAAAAAAAAATCCTAGCAAGAGGTCAGAACCAGTGGCCTTTACTCCTTGACAACCAGGAAAAAAAGGCTTGGAAAAAGTTTGTAATTTTACCAGTGAAACAAAGAAAAGGACAGAAAGCTCTCTGTTGGAAATTAGTAAATAAAGCATTTCCAGACTGTGTATCTTTTGATTGCTTTTGAGTACCATTAAATACAAAACACCAAAATGTTTCATTTCAACTTTTCAGCAAACGAACAAGGTCTAGGAAATACACAGTCAGGAATTGAGCAAAACATTATCCAGTACAATTAAGAATTTTGCTATGGATGGAAGAATTTGCTAATTCCACTCACATCCTTTGCCCCGAACCCCTCTGCAGCCACTGTGGCAGGGATTACAAGTGCTGTGGGGAGCCAGCAGCTGCCAGGAGAGCCAGAGGGGACCAAGCTCCAGCAGGCACCAATACCGTCTTTCATGTGGTGCCAGTGAACCCAAGGCTCAGCTTGTAACAACACTCCCTCTGATTTCCAGGCCTGCCCTAAATTGCCTTTCTCCTGCCATATGTCACTCTCCCCAGGTCGTGCTCTGACGGGCTGAGCTGAGCTGGAGCTGGAGCTGGCAGCCAGGTGGGCAGCAGAGCCCAGCCACCAGCACAGGATGGGAAAGGATCCCTGCAGAGCCTTGGGGCACCAGCTGACAGGACAGTCACATTA
The DNA here is from genome assembly GCF_029207755.1 of Chamaea fasciata. Classification (NCBI taxonomy): domain Eukaryota; kingdom Metazoa; phylum Chordata; class Aves; order Passeriformes; family Sylviidae; genus Chamaea; species Chamaea fasciata. The sequence continues at coordinate 16,638,488 of NW_027094095.1, read as the reverse complement.
GGAGGAGTGCGGTCACTGAGACCTTGACCAGCCACCTGGCAGGAGGCTGAAGAAAAGAAAGGGTTTGCAACCAAGTGTTTTGTAAGTCTTGCCGGCAAGATCGGTGGTGAAGTCAGCACCCAACAGCCCACAGAGCTGGGACGTGATGTAGAACAGCCAGGCAGCATCACATCATCAGTACTGAAAGAGCATGCCCCCCGCACAGGCTTTAGGCTGGCACTGAGACTCAGAGCAATGCTTCAGGACAGAGCAGGTCATGCATAGGAACCTCATCCAAAACTGGCCTAAGCCTCAACAATAGCCTTTACACAGAAAATACCTTGTTAAAGAAAAATAAAATAGACTGGGCAGGAAAATGCACATTCTTAAGATTCTTTGAGAACTCCCTCAGTTGCTTATGTCCCATGTGAGAAATTATTTAAAGGACGAGTCCGCCTGTGCAGCTCTTGGTCCTTCAGATGGTACAGGCTGCATGCAGAACCCAGTCTGAGCTGACAGAGCACCTCCCAGCACCTCCCCTTCATCCAGCCCTGCCACAAATGCCTGCACAGGAAGTGCCAGGCTCTGCAAACACAGGCACAGAACCACCAGTGCCTTCTGGGACCCCACCAACAGCAGGGAGAGCCTGCTTTGGTGCAGCCACAGACGTGGATCTGGAGGCTTACATAAGTCCTAGCCATGCGGATTTGCACAGCTGATGCCACAAGAAGCTCCCACCACATGCAATAGGCACCAGCACTTGTACTCCAAACTTTATTAGTGTTGCAGAATATGGTACACACCCACCCCAAACATGAGCTCTCCCTGCTCCTTCCATGTGCCAGGTAGTGCATGGTCAGAGAGGTACAGATCATGCGATTTGAAGATATGGGTGGTCCTCCAGGCTCTGCCCATGTTCATTCTCCAGCCTTCATGTTTCCATAGGACTGTTCCCACTGGGATGGGAAGGCTTTGCCAGATGTGGTCCCCAACAGACTCCCCAAAAGAGTTTGCTGCCTGCTTGCTGACAGAGGCACTTGTGAAATAGCTGCATCAATCTGAAAGCTAGTGATTGTTAATACAAGGAGGGGAAGTGAATCAGCCAAAAGAGTAGTAAAAAACTGAACAAAAGTATAGTGACCTTCACTGGCAGTTTTGTAACTGGAGTCCAGCCTCAGCCCCCTTAAAATGAAGTAGATTTGTGCCATTCTGCTCTATGAAAGGACATGCAGTATGACCAGAGAGACAGGCATGGGTGGGGTCCCCCAAGCACGGAGCTGGTGGGAAGCTGAAAATCCTGTCCACCTCTTCATAGGGGTGAGTCTGCGATAGCAGTGTGGCCTTACCAGAGAACCATACACAAGTTTGGGAGATCAGTCTGTTCACTTTGGGTATTTCAGAACAGGAAATTTTATGGGTTTGATATGAAGCTGCCAGTTCAGTGTGGAAATATGAAATAATACCCTCAAATATGTATTTTCTTTAGCATTATCACACAAACACTTTGGCCTGCCTAGTTTTAGATATATTAAAAAAAAAAAATCCTGTGCAGTTAAGCAGAAGGCACTGTTTGGCACAGAGTGGATTTTAAGGCCAAACTTTGAGGAGACAATGCCAGATACTGTGAAACCCCAGCAGCAACTTTGCCATGTCCTCCAGCCCAGATTCCCTTTTCCTCTGATGGGATCATGTAACCCTGTCTCAGCCCAGGTGACTCAAAGGCATTACCTGGCATCAGGACAGGGTGTCCAAGGAGTGCTGCTTCAGAAGCAAGAACCATGGAAGCTCAACACTGGAGGGGAGTCAAATGAGCACGCTGTACCCGTGTCAGCTGCTGGCTGGAGATCCCTCCCTGACACCCTTCCCCAGAGGACTGCATGGATAAATACCCTCTGTTTGAACAAGACCAGTGACAGCAAAATGGCTTGCTTGTCTCTAAAAAGACTCTAATAATGTGCATCAAGGGAAAGACCCATGGTCTGACAGACTTCTTTTTTCCCCAGAGTGAAACATAAAAACACATTTCAGTAGCAAGGAGGACACAGTTTGAAGTGCATCCCTAGTTAATTATATCCAAAAGAGTAATAATAAAATAAACTATTAAATTTTAGAACTCCCTCCTTAAAGCATTAAGCATTTTGTTACTGTGGTGCAGTTAAACAACACACTGAACAATGCTTTGACTTACTTTATAGGAAGGTAACAGGGGTCATAATGAAATAAGGTATTCTACACAAAACTTATTCTACACAGTCCTCTATTATTCAACAAAAACCACAACACATTCTTTAGCTTTATCACAATATTTGTTTGAAAATCTGACATTTACAGCCAGTGTTTATGTGTGAATAGACAGCATTGCTGATCAGCAGCTGCTCAGGAAGGTTCTGCGTACCATGGGAGAGAAGGGAACTCACAGCTGCTTTTAAGAACAGAGGTTCAATTCCTGGCACAAATACCGAGGCTAGTTTGAAAACTCCAGTGGCTGACAAGACACTGGATTATGGACTTCACTGTAGCCCAGAGCCATGGAGAGGAACTGCTTTGATGCAGCTCTGGTAAACAGCAAAGGCCAAGTGGGAAGGTTGTTATGAAAAAATGAAGGGGGAAAGAACTAAGTTTATTACTAAGGAATTTTCTGCTCTCATCACTTAGCCAATTAAGGTGTTATTTTAACATTTAAAATTAATAAAACATTTAGTTCGAATATAGGAACATTTTAAAATCCCCTTTCTTACCTACCAATCCACTGCAGCACAGATGCCAGACACCGAGGGTCATAACACATCCCAGCGCTGAGAGCCAGAGACCCGTCAGGGAGCCACGGCAGGAGGTGAGGGGGCCGAGTGGCGCCGGGCCGGGCCGGTCCCGCTGCCCCGCAGGCACCGCCGTGCTCCCGGGCCGGTCCCCCTGCCCCGCAGGCACCGCCGTGCTCCCGGGCCGGTCCCCCTGCCCCGCAGGCACCGCCGTGCTCCCGGGCCGGTCCCCCTGCCCCGCAGGCACCGCCGTGCTCCCGGGCCGGTCCCGCTGCCCCGCAGGCACCGCCGTGCTCCCGGGCCGGTCCCCCTGCCCCGCAGGCACCGCCGTGCTCCCGGGCCGGTCCCCCTGCCCCGCAGGCACCGCCGTGCTCCCGGGCCGGGGCTGGCAGGGGCCGGGCGCGGCGCCCACACCGCGCTGCCGCCTGCGCTGGCGGGGGGAGCTGTCCATCCCTGCCACGGGACCTGGGGCTCTGCTCTGACACCGGCCACCAGCCCCTCTTCAGCACTCTCTCCTTTCCACGGGCTCAACATTTGTCATCCTATTTCTCCTGCCACGTGTTTTTGCTTTCTCTACCACATGTTCTTGTTCTTACAAAACCAAACAGAAATGAAGCAAACTGAAAGCAGATAGCAGAGATGTCTGAATTCAAAAAGCAGCAACTTTTTCACTCATTTTTACTTTCCACACCCCCTCACACTCCCAATACAGCACCATTCCCCTGTCACAACTAACCTGCTCAAGACCACACTATACCAAGCACAGAGCCCAGACAGTCTTGCAGACCACACACTGAAGTCACCCAGAGAGTTTTTGAAAGCAGGCAGGGGTGAAACAGAGCCATGGCTTCAGTGAGAAACCCCAAATGGGTCAGAGTAACCATGCTAGTGCCCATTTCTCTCCAATGAGGGGAGTTTAGAAAGGAAGATTGCACGCAGTTGTGCACAGTCGGGTGAGCTGAATCCCATCCTTTACCTAGGACTTGCTAGAACAGGTCTGCACACATCCAGCAACTCTGCAATGGTATGCAAGACCAGTAGTTGTTCATCCACGCCTGCAGAAGACAAGGAGCGCCAGACTGGAGGACAGTGAATCTTATCTCTGTCATTCAAGAAGCAGAACAGACTCTGACATGTTCAGAGCTTCCAGGCACTCAAGACCCTCAGCTCACCTTCCTACCAGAGAAGCACTCAGCACTGCAGGTGCAGAGTGGTCAGCCCAAACAGGGCATCAGCAGCTGAGAGACCCCTCTGGACATCCCCCCCCCCCTTTCCTACACAGTGTTGAACTGAACCTCCTTAAAGCATTGAAGCCTGGGCAAGGGACAGGGCTGTATTCAAAAGGACAAGTGTGTCATATCACAGCATCAGCGACTAGATCCAAACCTGCTGTGCTGGAACCCCTGAATTTCTTATGATACAAAAAAATATAAATGCGATTGAAGACTGGCTGGTGACCTCAATAGCACAAGAGGGGATAAATTGCGGTCAGCAAATTGGGCTTGGGGTCTGACACCACTGCTCCACAGCCCCAACCAAAGGCTTGGAGTCTGTCCTCCCTCTGTGCTCTGGCCCACCTCCATGCTAACAGAGTGCAGCCAAGCCAGGAGACAGCAGCACTTTGCCTCACTAGGGTACACGGGGCACACACCCCAAATCATTTCTCCTGCTCCAGTGCTGCAGTTGCAACAATTCTCTTGTATCCACTACTCCGAAACTGTAAACCAGGCTTTCTCCATCCTTGGAAATGCAAGTTATTTCGAACAGTAGGGCCCAAGCCCCAGCAGCTCCTGAAAGCCCAAAGTCACCAAGCTGCTATTAAAAATATCCAGAGGGGCGCTTGTGGACTGTATGACCCAGCAGGTCTTTCGCATCTAGAAAACAGAAATATTTTCTGTAGTTTAACAAGTTATTGAAAGGTCAATCCAAAAAGTATCTCGTAATAGAAGTATTCAGACATTTCTATTTCATCTCCTCTGTTGAAGTCAGTGTAGCTCAGCTCATGGAGACTTACCTCAGGCTATAGCTCACCCTACAAGCACTCATTCCTGGCTCACTCTTGTTAGTTATGTACCACACTGTGCAACATCAGCCGAGGTATTTTAGAAATACAAGTTTAAAAAAGCATCTGGTCTTCTTTAGATGCTGGCAGGAAGAGTGCTTCCCACCCCTCCCAGCACTCAAGCAATAGATGAAGAACTCTCCATCAGCTGTGCTTTGCAGCTGAAATGAGCAGACCATCCACAGGGGAGGGAAAATCATCTTTGTAGCTTAATACCATGCAGAGACAAGAGGCAATACCTTCTAAAATGCACTTGCTCCACATGCCCAGCATGGCCCCATCCCCAAACACTAACAAAGCTGGAGGTGGTAACACTGTCATTTCAGTGTAGGCATCTACCAGTCACAACATCTTTCCACCAAATCTGCCACCAGTGTTACACTCTAATTCATATGAGGAAGTAACATTTACCTGTGGAAAAAAAGGTAAAACAGGACTCTCCTAACACAGATCTAGTAATAGCAGCGTGTAGGAACTCCACACCAGTGAAGCAACTAGATTTCTTGCTGGCTTCTTGTCCCACTCACATTTATTCTCCCCTGCCCTATTGTCCTGCTAGTTTTGAAGATTCTGGCACCTGAATGAAATTGTAGTTGATTACCTCAGCAAGAGGAACAGTCCCTGATACCACACCAGAACAGGCTCATGACCTCCAAAGAGTTAAAAATACACCGAGCACCAGAGAAATCCCGATCCTTTCACTAAATAATACAGTTTTATTCTAAATTTGCTCTATTTTTTTTTCTTTTATCCTGCTTTCTTCCTTGAAATAAGGCACAGTATTCTGCATTTTGAATGCTGTCCACAGCAGAGGATATGGTGGCCCCTCTAAACACCAGCTCTGGATTTTACAAATATTCCCACATCAAGGGAAGAAGCTGTGGGGAAAGCACCACAATCAGCAAAATCCTGGCAGAAGCCAGTAAAAACACAACAAATGGCTCCCAGGGGTGTCAAACCAAGGCCCTAACACCTCACAGTAGGAGGGGATGCCTCTCCCAGCAGAGCCACAGGAATGAGCCCAGCTTGGAGTCCCACAGGCCCCCAAGAAGACTGTTGGGGTGGGCCCTGCTGCAGGGCTGGGCTGACAATCTCCAACAGAATAAACCTTGTGGTTTCTGACTCCTTTCCAAGTTGGTGTTTGTTGGGAAACATCAAAGCCAGTGGAATAGTAGGTGTCCCAAAATGTCTTAATTCAGAGAATTAGTGTTAACCGAGTCTGATTAGCTCCATTTATCTCTAATTAATTACCTTTACCTAATTAGACACCCTGTTTCCAGTAGACATGGAGTCAAGTAGACTAGATTATTAGTGTAGTCATTGTGCCTTTACAAAATCCTGAAATTAATGAAACGTGCAAAAGAATCCACAGCTTTAATTGCACAGGTGTTGCCTTATGGCAAAGCTTTATCATCTGATTACACCAAGGGATTATTAGTGACTTTTTATATAGAGGATGAGCCTGTGAAATGTACCTTAGCAACAGCTCATTAGTTTAGGGTTGTTACTGTATTATTTATTACATTCAGCCTTCCCCATTATCTAGATTGATTCATGGACCTATATTTTCCTCCCCTCTGCGCAGGAAATAAATAAATAAGTGAAGGCTGGCTATTTCTGTCCAGCTGCAATATGAGGGGAAGGCAGAACGTATTCTCCAGCTACCAATATTCACCCTTTAATATAAAGCTTTAAAGTTGATTTAAATAAAACTCCTTTTTTTCCCCTCTCTCAGAAAAGTAATCAATTCAAGCTTCTGTCAAACCGGAATGCTTCCTACATGCCATCCAAGCAGTTTGGGCCATCTTAAATCTTTTCAGATAAATAAAAGTACATTACTGGATTGAAGAATTGAGTACAATATATTTAATACAAAATATTTTTTTCTGCTATTACTCATACTCTATGAAATCTATCAGAAATATTTTATTTTGATATTTCTCTTAACTGTTTGGCTGTTGGCTACTTCTTCAGGTTTAGAGGAGTTTGCCAGGCAGAATAACTGTCTGAATAACAGAATCAAGAAAAATAAAGCAAAGCTGAAGCCTCTGCATTAAGAACCACTTTCCCCAAAGAGAAGCTACTTGCTGTCAAGGTTGAGAAGGCTTGACCTTACCTTTCTGTGTCTTCCCCAGCAACATCCCACTGGACTTGCTAAATATCACCAGTACAACAGTCCTGGCACTGCCCCAAGGAGAGGAGGCTTAACTGACCAACCAGCAATCCAGTAAACAAAAGCAGCCAGTAAACAAAATGATGAGGAATCATTTTCCAAAATCATCTAGAATACCAAATTCATTGAATTTCATGTAAAACCTTGCTGTTCACTTATTACTCAATATGAAATAAAAATGGGGGGAAATTGGGAACAATTATTATGTAGGGTATGACAACTGATTTGAGCAGCAATAATGACTATCGAATTACAAACATGGCTAAACAACTTCTTATATCTGCATTAAAAAATAATAATAATTTTAATCTCAAAACCATGGCTCCAACAGACAGCACTTTTGTAGTGTGTTCACGTGGTACAAATGCAAATCATGCCATCCTGCAATAAAAGCACTTGTGATGGCTTGTGGCTGTTCTGCCAAATAGGGATTATTTGTGTGGATATAAACTGCATAAAACAAATGTGATATTCACCTGCCTCATGTCATTTTAGGAATGTTGGTCTTTCAAGAAAAAAATTAGTCACATAAAGGGCCAAATCCCCTGCCCTTGCTATCAGGTGATCCTGATATGGGACTTCCAAGCACACCACATTCCACAGGAGCAAAGCAGCTATGGGACCTCTGATCCACCAAAGGTGGGACAGTGGCAAAGTGTGAGCACACTCTCCAAACCGATGTCCAACACAAACATATGTTCACTTTATCAGTCTAAAACTCCTCTTTAGCGTTATGTCCCAACAGAGCCCACTCCTTGATGGCATTGAGGGGATTCCATTCCCTTCTGCATCCCTAGTGCCCCAAAAGGACATAAATGATCTCTCACCCTTGATCCCTGGGGATACCAATCCAGCTGCCATCCTCTGAGCAAGCAGCATCGGACCTTAAAACATATATGCATCCACTTCTTCATCCACTGTGAAGTCCCATGGATCAGCACTTACCTGGAGAACAGGAGGTCCTGGGTTGAGCCCTTTCTTTAAAACTCCAGCAGCATGGATAATGAAGGTGGCAAAGGGGGGCAGCAAGTTATCCAAGAGCTGGCAGATAGAAAAGCACAAGCAGGAGAGAACAGGAGACTCAATATCACTGACAACCTCAGATAAGTTACATTAGACAGTGCCAGAGACAACACTGAAGGTATGCTGGAAGCCTCAGATCCTCCACACATTCTCTCAGAGTCATAGATGCTCACTGGGCTAAAGTCCAGCTCCGTACATATACCCCAGAAATATTCACTGGCTGTGGAAAAAAAATGAAATTACTTTTGAGGTGTTTGTATGGACTTTCAAGTAGGATCCCCACTTGTATTTTTATTTTGATTTGTGTTCATACCAAACCTTTCTTCCACTCTCCCTGTTGAGTGCCCATCAAATGCAGATTCATGAATGTTGTCTGTGCCTTTAGAGCAGCCATAGAGCCATGCCCAAGGTGTGCCAGTGATGCTGGGAAAATATTTTCATACAGAACTTCAGAAATATTTCACACCAATTTCAAAATTGCAGAAATCTGTGCTAAGCACTTTTTTAGGAACTAGTCTGAAATATATGAAAGAAATTCCCATAGGATTGATGGTTCACAGTCTCTCCAATTCCTACTCAAAGAATTCTGACCTCACTGTCAGTAATGAAAACAATCA